>NC_048229.1:78596241-78619150 GCF_002007445.2 Ailuropoda melanoleuca
CTCCCCGCCTTCAGGCAGCGGGGGCTGGTGGGCTGTGGGACTACAGTGATCCCCATTTTACTGAAGGTAACTCAGCCCCCTCCCCCATGGCCTCTTAGAAAGGCACACGGACCCTTCCCCCAGGAGGGGTCTGCTTGCCGCCTGCACTCCTGGGAGGGTCCGAGCTGCGGTGGCAAACCCCTCCCAGACCAGAGGGGAGACGGGGCTTTTGGCCACACTCGAGCTTGCCACGTGGGCCTCCCAGCCACTCTCTTAGGACCTCAGGGACCTCTCAGAGCCAAGGGGAGCCCTGGGCGGCAGGAGAGGAGGGGGACCAGGGCCAGGACTGTGCGGTCGCTCAATGGGAGCCCTGGATTTGAAGCCCATGGCGGAGGAGGCTGTGTAACTTACTCCGTTCTCAGTCGTCTCATCCCATGGATACGCCAGGACCTGTCCCAAGGGGTTATGGGGCTGACTGAGACATTCATGCATTTATTACCTTCTCATGCCTCCTCCCCCCACCTCCCCACTTCCCACTCCAAAGACCCTCCTCAAGAGCACGGATTTCTGTGCTTCCGCCTTCAGTCTCTGTCCCCCACCGCTCCCCTGTGGGATGCTGGGAGGTGACTCTGGCCAACTGGCTTCACAGGTCGCCAGGCTGTGGGGTGGCAGTTTTGCCTGCAGGGCCCTGGGCGAGCCCCCTCTCTCTGCACTGGGGTGACACCTCGGGGAAAGCAAGCAGCTCGGGTCCCGGTTTCCCCTCTGGAGACAAGGCCTGGATGGTGGGCACACAGTCCATGATATTTCGGGAGCAGGCCCTTGGGTGGGAGGACATGGGGCCCCAGCGCATCACACTGACCCTCGGTCAGAAATCCCGCAGCACAGAGGACGTTTCCTCCCCTTCTTGCTGGTTGAGTTGAGGTCTGGTTTATGAAACGTGGGTTATCGTGCTGGGGCAGTGGGAATCCCAAATTCAGCAGAGCCCATGGCAGGAACTCGGGAGCACACCGTGTGTGGCTTTTAAAGAAACTTCTGGAGAGGGAGCATTTGGGTTGGTTCCCCACGCACGACGGGGTCTGAATCTCCTTTGCTCTTTCTCCCGCAGGCTTGCCACTGGTGACGGGGTACGCTGCCTACGACGCGCACCATTCAGGTATGGCGCTGCTCCGGGTGGGGCTGGCGGGGTGCGCCACGGGTGCTCCTTGAAGGCAGAGCGCAAAGGACCTGTGTGGGCTTGCAGGGTCCATGGACGAGCCGATCCGGTGTCAGAAGTCAGGCCCCTGATTCCTCCTTCTCAGTGTTTGCTTTTGGAGCAAGCAAGGGGCAGCCTTCTTGAGGCTCTTCTCGGGTTAGACCAACAGACAGAGCCAAAGAGCTCCTTCTGTGTAACGTGCAGGCGCAAGAGCGTGGGGACAGCTTGGGCCCAGCTCTGCCCTCTTGTGTGACCCCAGGCAGAGTGATTGAGCCACTCAGAACCTCACTGGAGTGTGGTGAGGATTAAATGTAGTGTCCTTTAAAGTTTCTGGTAGGGACATCATCGGTCAACAAACATTACCAGTATCTGTCCTGAGTGTCCATTTCTTTTACTCTGTTCCACACTCAAGTTCATAATGCTAACAGTACTAATTACTGGTGAAGGTGGGGATGGTGATGATGGTACTGCTGCTGCTGGTGGGGATGGTGGTGAGGATGGTGGTGGGGATGATGATGGTGGGGATGGTGATGATGGTGGGGATGGTGATGATGGTGGGGATGGTGATGGTGGGGATGATGATGATGATGGTGGGGATGATGATGATGGCTGACATTGGATGCTGACTAGATGCCAGGATCAGTGTTGAGACTTTGATGTCCACATCTCATCCTTCCATTCACCTGTAGAGGGGTGCTGTTACTGTCCCCACTGACAGGCTCAGAAGCCCTGGGTCACACAGCCTGTGGGCGGCAGAGCTGGGATATGGCCTCGGGCTGTCCCATGCTTGCTCCTGCCCTCATGGTCAGAGGTGGCCTCTGGTACATTTTTGTCTACTTAAGCTGGGGACTCAGACATCCTGCCAGTGACCCCTGGAATTTGCAGTCTGGCTCACTGACGGCATCTTCAGGGCAAAGGAAGCCAGTGTCTTCCCCAACAGCTGTTGGTTCTATGAGAAGTGAACAGCCTGTCTCATCAGGATGGACCACAGGACGTCAGGTCTGGGGGACCGAAGTTCTCTTGGTGCAGAGGAGGAAATGGGGCTCAGAGAGGTGTCTGGACCAAGGCCCCCATGGGACGGGTGTTCGGGGTGGTGGAGGCAGCTTCCCCCCCAGGCAAGAAAATGACAGAGCAGCAGTGTTCCTGATCATAGCACAGGTGTCCCTGCACAGCAGCCCTACGAGCTGGGGACTGTCACAACTCGCCTCACAGAGGAGGGAACCCAGGCTTAGAGGTTCAGTTGCTGGTCAGGGTCACCCAGCTGGTAAGCAGGTGCCCGGGGTCAAAGCCAGGCACCTGGCTGCCTCCAGCCTGCACAGCAGTGGCCCTGCTCCTAGAGGCCCTGGCTCACGGGGCCAGGCCTCTGACCTAGTCAGCTCTGGGCTGTGGCCCAGGCAGTCTGCTGACCTGTGCTTTCTGGGGGCAGGCGGGGAGCCGGGGGCAGGGCTGAGGCATCTGGGTGAGGAGGAAGTGTGCTTAGTTGCCCCAGAGCTGTCCCAGCAGAGAGCGGGTGAAGCCACCCATAGCACTGCCTCACGCGAAGAAAATCCCAAAACCCTCTTCTAGAAGTTGTAGACTTTGGTCCCTCTGTTCCCGTCACCCGCCCCCCCCCATGTAAATAAGTCGATGGCAGGGGTCCCCTGTTCTCCATGCCACAGGGATGAAGTGATGAGTGACCAGGCTGGTGAAGGGTGGCAGGGAACTCTGGATGGCACGGCCTTCAGACGCCACTGGGCTGGATTTCCCCGTTTTTCTGGAGAGCTCAGAAGCCTAGGTTTTTGTGTGAAAACTTCCCAAGTGAGATGTTGGCCACAGACCCGCATCAACAATGCCCCAGTGTGCTGGGGGGATCCGGATGGGCCCATGGCTGCCAGTGTGGACCTCGCTGTGTCCACGACGCTTGGGGGTCGAGGTGGGGTCTGAACTCGAACAATGGGGCACTGTGCTGAAGAACCCCGGTGCAGAGCTGGCTGCTGGCGAGCAAGGGAATCCAGTCTCCCCCACTCAGCCCTCCTGCCGTCCCGCAGATGTCTAACCCGTCTACACCTGTTTCCTTACCTGGAAAATGGTGTATTCATGAGTCGCCTGTGCCTCATGGGGCTGTTGTGAGGGTTAAGCGTGCTGATAGGTCTGGCGGCCCAGGAACAGCACCTGGGATCTTGTGCGTAGACCGGGAATTAGGATTTAGAACTTGAGGAGTCTCTTGTCCTGTTCCCCTGACTTGTCTAGTCGTAGCTGCTCGTGGGCTGCTGACGTGCGCCAAGTGCAAACATGAGTTCGTGCCATCCTCGGCCGGGGGCGGTGGGCGCTACTGTCATCTCTGCTTTGCTGACGGGGAAACTAAGGCACAGGGCGGTGAAGCTGCTTGCCTCCTGTCACACAGCTCGGCCCTCACGTCAGAGTGTCTCTGCTCCTGGCGCTGTTGCCATGCTGTCACTGTGGTGGGGCCGTCCTCCGGTGGGTGGGTGGCTGTTGGGGGGCAGGACAGGTTGTGGGGGCTGCTGAGGCTTGCAGAAGGGCTGGCTGGAGTCACAAGACGGTCCTGGTCGTGGGTTTTCCTCCGCGGCTCCCCAGTCGGGTGCAGTGGTCCTCCTTAGGCCCTGCCAGCTTGAACTTTCCGTAAGCTCTGCTGCCCTGTGGCCCTGTGGCCGCTGGGAGAGCTTCGCCCGGGCATCTGGGGAGCCCCTGTCCGCTGCTCCCTTGGAAGCAGCCGGTTCTCCCGGCCGCGAGGTGCTGCTGTGAGGTCAGCCTTGGCTGCGACAGGGCAAAGGTGTGGAGTGGTGACAGTCATCCAGGGTGTTTCTTTGGGACAAAGTTCAGGATAGTTCTGGAGTGAAGGAAGTGGAGTGTGTCAGGACGAGGTGCGGGTGGTACAGACTCGGCACGGGGGCAGGGTGGTGAGCTGGGCGTCACAAGGCGTGAGGTCAGACGCCGGCCCACCCCATCTGGGCATCCATGTTCCCACCTGTTACATAAGTGAATTGGACCAGAACACCTGACGCTTCCAACCTGGCGTGATTCTAGAATGCCGTTTAACTCCTACATGGGAGAAAATGGAGCTTGGGAACGGTCGCAGGGAATCTTACTATTCAATGGAGCAAATGATTCTTTTTTTAAAAGATTTTGTCAGAGCACAAGGAGGGGGAGTGGCAGGCAGAGGGGGAGAGAGAGGCAGGCTCCCTGCTGAGCAGGGACTCGATCCCAGGACCCCAGGATCATGACCTGAGCCGAAGGCAGACGCTCAACCGACTGAGCCCCCCGGGTGCCCCTGAGCAAACGATTCCTCAGCAGAGCCCAGGGGCGCTTCTGAGGACCCGCTGCAGGCTTCAGAAATTCTGGCCCCACCTGCCCGTTTTCTCCCTTTGAGAAGGAGTTTGTCAGGAGTTGGTGTCCGGGTCCGTCGGCACTAAGCCGGGGCTGCTGCTTTGGGGACCAGAGCCTGGAATCGTCTTTCCATTTATTTGCCGTCGTCGCCCTCGCTCTCCCTCAGTCCTCAGCGTGGCCTGTTCGGGAAACGCTGACTGCATTTGAACGCTTTTCAGACTCTTCAGAGAATAGGTGTAGATGAAGGGTTGTGCAGAGATTCATGTTTCAAAATCCATGGCACCCCAAGGGAACTGTGAATCTGTCAAGAAAAGGATGGCATCTTTGCCCAGGAATGCGAATCTGGCACTGGCGTCGATTGGGAATTTGGAGCAGGCCCCGCGGTCCTGTAGCGCGTGACGCAGTATATCCGGTGTGTCAGACGGACAGGCGTTTACAGGACAGCGTCCAACAGTGGCACAGCAGGGTCTGGGGCCTGGAGCAGTTTCACGATCTTCCATGTCGTGCCCGTCGTCGTGACCTTCGCCAGAAGATGGGCGTGGGCCGGAGTGGTGGTTTATACGGAGTCATGGGCTTCTGTAGTAATTCCCTGGGTTCGTTCGTGCTTATAAACACTTGCTTTCTAGAAGGGTGCATGAACGTCCCTGAATCCCCAGGGGAGTTACGGCACCTCCCATTTGCGAGAAAGGACAGCCTTGTCCCTGCACAGAGACGACCGGGCCCCCCTTCCCTGCGGCCCCTGACCTGTGCTCCTCCGCCCGCAGCCTTCTCCCAGATGGTCATCAGCTTCTACTATGGGGGCAAGCTGGTGGGCCAGACCACCACCAGCTGCCCCGAGGGCTGCCGCCTGTCGCTGGGCCAGCCGGGCCCGCCCGGCGCCAAGCTGTACGGCCCCGAGGGCCTGGAGCTGGTGCGCTTCCCGCCGGCGGACGCCATCCCCAGCGAGCGGCAGCGGCAGGTGACGCGGAAGCTGTTCGGGCACCTGGAGCGCGGCGTGCTTCTGCACAGCAGCCGGCAGGGCGTGCTGGTCAAGCGGCTGTGTCAGGGCCGCGTGTTCTGCAGCGGCAACGCCGTGCTCTGCAAGGACCGGCCCAACAAGCTGGAGCGCGACGAGGTGGTCAAGGTCTTCGACACCAGCCAGTTCTTCCGAGGTCTGTCCCTTGAGCCCGAGGAGCGGGGGGCACGGGGTGCATGTGTGGGGGGGTGGCAGTTCCGGTCCTGCTCTGTGCTTTCTCGCCCAGCAACCCTGGGGCACCTGTGTGTAGAACGGGGGTGCGGACACAGCTCCTTTCCTGAGTGGCTGTGGGGAGTGTTAAGGACTCCCGCACCTCCATCAGGGACTGTCCGCAGGTCCTGGCAGCCGGTAAGAAATGCAGAGGCGCGGGCCCCACCCCCGCCTGCAGGGCGAGACCCGCGTTTTGGCAAGGTCCCCGGGGATCAAGGTGCACATTCTGAGACAGGGTGACCTCGTACGTGCTGGGTCCTCCGCCCACGCTCGCCCACGGGAACGCTGTGCGGGAGCTGCTGTTGCTCCATGGGGCTGCGGGTTAGCATCCTGCCCTGGTGCTCCTCCTGGAAGGTCGGGGCGGCCCTGAGCTCAGGTGTGAAAGCCCCGGGTGCCCCCCTGGGGCAGAGGGTACTGAGCCCCCCCCCCCCCCCCCCCCCCCCCCCCCCCCCCCCCCGGCGTCCTCACCCACCCAAAGCCGCCCNCTACAACAACCAGAGCCGGCTTCCCGACGGCAGGGTAGTACTGTGCTTCGGAGAAGAGTTTCCAGACATGACCCCCTTACGCTCCAAACTCATCCTCGTGCAGGTAAACGCTCCCGGCCCACTCCTCGGGTCTCCGTTTATATCTGGGCTGGGGAACAGGTAGCAAGGAGTGGGGGACTCCACCTGTGGACAGAGGCAGGCCTGGGGGAGACATCCACGTGGGGCTAGTGGATTCTTGCCACCTCTCAGCCATCCTCTCCTGTTCCACGACTCTTAACAGTCTTTGCGTTCTCCCCCTACCTTAAGTCAAAACACCCTTTCTCACAAGATTCTTTCTAGTAAGATTCAGTTGCCTCAAGGTCTGAGAGACAGATTAGGGCTTTTCAAGCCCTTATTTAATCCAAAGGAATGAAACTCTAATGGTAGAGTTCTGGACACTGGCTACCAGTGTGGGCTGTAGTGGGAGAGTACGTAGGAGTCTTCGCAGGAATGCCACTTGCCCGTCCCTTGCACCTGCCTTTTCGGGGCTCAGGTGGAGGTTCTCGGTGAGCACTTTGGGCTGGGTCATCAGAGAATCTGGCTGGGGCGGGAGACGGTCCGCCTGCACCTCCCCGTCTGACCTGTGCCCGTCCCTCCAGATCGAGCAGCTTTATGTCCGGCAGCTGGTGGAGGAAGCTGGGAAGACCTGCGGCACCGGCTCCATGGTGCCGCCTCCCGAGGACCCCCAGCCAGACCAGGTCTTCCGGATGTTTCCAGACATCTGTGCCTCACACCAGAGACCTTTTTTCAGAGAAAACCAACAGATCACGGTTTAAGCCTGCCTCTTGGGCACCCCATCCTGCCCACATCTCGCGTTTCCCTATTACAATTACTGTCGTAATTATTTAAGGATGTCGATCCCTGTGACCTGGGGCGGGATGCTTCACTCTGCTCTTAATTCAGTAAGGGCGCTCCCTGAGGACTTGACCTTTGCAGCGGAACAGGAGCCTGGTGCGGCTCTGAAACATGGAAACGTCCCCAGATGATCTGGATGCTGTAACTATAACCTGTGATTCAAACATTTATTTCCCGCATTTCCCCTAATTATCATTAGTTGCTAGATTCTTCCAGCATTTGGGGATAACTGGCTACTAGCACAGAGCCGCCCCAGGAAAAAGATTTGGAGTAGAAGGTCATCTTGTCAGAACAAGGCTGCTTTTTGTCTTCCCTTGTGTTAGAGCAATAGCTTCAGGATTTCATATGTGTGATCCCACGTGGAGTATCTTTACTTTTTCAGCGTATTAATAAGATATAGAAATACTTAGATAACAGCCTCCCTTCAGCAAGTGAAAGCAAGACTCGGGGCTTGTGGGAGGCCTGCCCCCCAGCAGATGAACTGGTGCCGTGACCATCTTCCCTGTGGGCCTTACTGCCCGGAAGCTTAGAGCTAAATTTGTTTTTCATTTAATTAAATCATTCCCTGATCCCTTGCTCTTTTCTTTCTAAATGGTTTTGACCTGTTTTAAAAATATGCATACTTTACTTGTCCTACTGTAAACTGCTTTGCATTTTTTTTTTTTATAAAGTGAGCAGGCTGTAAACCACAAATTCAAAAAGTAATGGTAGATCTGTACAAGCATTTTGATTGTGCCTTCGATTCTGTGCACCCAGAGCCCAGCCGGTGGTGTGGAGCGTGGGTGCACGCCTCGGGCGGATTGGGGAGTAGGTCACCGCCACCCTGGTCCTGGGGCGGATGGCAGGGACAATGCCTTCCCCCTCCCTAGGACTCCTCGAGGTCCGAGGTGGCCTCGGGCCATACCAAATTCTATTGGGTCGAGTAGTATGGGGGGACCCCAAGGGGGCCTTCCCAGTTTGAGCCCCAGAAGAACTTCGGCTGTTGGCTAGTGAAGAATATGCACTTACTGCCCCCACACGTGTCAGAACGGCGAGGACAGGTCAGCTGACCTTCTGCGGTGCACAACACAGCTCCACAACGGCTCTAAAACCATTTTCATGGTTAAAAAGCACTTGAACATTTTTTTCCGGGAAAAAAAAAATGTGTATTTTGCTCCATTGGGTGCCTCTTCCCCATCGGTGCCTGGGTGATGTGCCGGACGGAGGCCGGCCAGCCAGGCGGGCACAGAGCAGGTGTCTGCCCTATGCCCCTGGGGAGCCAGCTCCCCGCTCAGTGTGGACACCAGGCAGGGCTGTGGGGGCTCCGGGGGCTCTCCTACCACACTCTGGGGGGTGGGGACGAGTCTTTGCCCCATTCTTTTCCCTTTGTACCCCAGCCTGGTCCCCACAGGCCCAGGCTCAGCCTCACCGTGAAGGGCAGGAAGGGGCCTTACCTGTCGACGTGCACTTTGCGAAGTGGGGGAAGCTGGAGTTTGGGGGACAGGATTGCCCCCCCTTAGCTAACCTGGCAGCCTTGTCACCATGAGTCTGACTTAAAATCCAAGCCGAAGAACGTCCGTTCCCCACGACCGCTTCCGTGAAGGTGATGGAGGCGTGGTGTGTGGACCGAGGCTTTGTCATCGTTGGTCCCTTGAACTGTTTGAATTCACCTGAAAATATAGGGAAATTCAGCAAAAGTGGCTTTTCCATCTGTTTTCTGAAATTATGTCAGAACAGTGGGTTTTGGTCTCCAGCTCAAACAAATGGTAAAGCATAGATCTTGAATATGGTAAATGAATATTTATTTTTGTATCCACTTAAAACATTGATCTTTTTTGTTCTTCATTAAAATAAAGTGCTTTTTAAAAAGCTGATTCATGCTCTGTGTTTTAAGTCACTATAAAATGTTTCCTCATTTTTACCTGATTCTGGGTTCTTAAGGGGGAATTAATGCTGCACTGTGAGTTCAAGGATTTTTTGCTTGTTTTTCACTCATCCCCCAAACAATGGCAAAAGCGTATAGAGGTTTGCAGATCATAGAGCAGTTTCTGGAGGAACAGCAGGACATGCTCAGTTTTTCTGGAAGTCCAGGGGCCCATTGGGGTTTGAGCTGACGGAGGGGGGTGTGGGGGCGTGGAGGGTACATACACGTACTTACTGTGCTGGGTCCTTAGGGGGTTCAGCGGGGACACGAGGGACCCAGTTTGGTCTTCGTGGACGCTGCTTCATGGGACATCCCTTTTGAACAAGCAGGACAAATCAGTCCGTTTCAGGGGGGCCCAGGTCCCAGCCGACCCAGGGGACGTGTTCCACCTACAGCCGACCCAGGGGACGTGTTCCACCTACGGCACTGGGACCGTCTCATCCTCCGCGCAGAGACGAGTGAAGTCACGTCCCCATGTGGGGTGCGCTGTGGCCATTCGTGGCCTGGGACAGCTCAGTGTGAGAGGCTTTTCTGACAAGGCCTGGCTGCCGGGCTTCGGCGCCCGCCGGCTAACCCCCAGCTTTCTTAGACATCTCCTCCTGAGTCACACTAATTCCCGTATGTCGCAAGCAGGAACTTTGTTTATCAGCAAACCCTTTTCTGCTTGTGGATTCGGGGCCAAATGTGGAAACTTAAGGGAGTCTGCTCCTCCCCAGAGCTCAGCACACCCGTGCAGACCATTGGCAGACCTGCCCCCTCAGCTTCTCGAAGGAGAGGAGGGAGGATGGGGTTCAGGGACGAGATGCCGCAGGAATAGCTGGGAGTTTGGAAAATGCCGTTAGGGCCCCAGAGGTGACTGACCTTTGAGATGTGGGGCCTCCTCTGGACAAGTAGCTTCTGGGACCAAAGGGCAGCCCGTGGGACCAGGCTCCTGAGACATTCGGTCAGACAAGCAGCCTTCATTCTCTGTATTCTAGAAACATTGACACAAGTGAAGATATTTCAACTGCCCCTTGCTGAGTGACTGCCCCTTGCTACGCTAATTTTTGCAAAATCCATCTGGGATGGAAAATTTTGGTTTTCCTCTGTAGTGTCCAGATGGAGGAAGATGCTGAGCCCCTGGGATAAGAATCCCCAGGATCTGCCAGGCCTGCCTGGGGTCCTAGCGGAGTCCTCCGGGAGGGCGCCATGGGCCGGCGCCCCTGGGTGCTGCTGAGACAGCTACTCTCTGCAAAGCAGCCATGGTGGGAACCAGGAAGAAGTCATTTGTACCAGTGACTCACACTCTCCACAAGAGAAAGTTTTGCAACTCAACTACTCAGAAATATTTAGAAATTCTAAAGAATGGTCTATAACTAATGACTATAATTTTAACAGCTCAGTGGGCTGAGGGAGGAGAAGGGGTGGCTTCTCAGTGGGGAGTGTGGCTGTTTTTACTAAAAGCAGGTGGGGGAGCAGTAAATGTCTTGACCTACTCGTCATCTCGATCTCCCTCTAGGACACGGGCACATTCAAGTTCACTCATGGTAAGAAACTCACCGGATCTAGCATTTTCCAAACTTACTTGATCTGACGTGCCTGGCAAGGTGTCTAGGGATACACGTGCCTCATCCAGCTGAACCGACTTCAGGCATCACGAGGAGAATGCTCTCTGTTCTGGTAGGGCTGCCTTTCCATCTGGACGGAGGCTGCCAGGGATGGGGTGGCCACCCTCACATGACCTTCAAACTTAAATTTTGCTCATGGATTTTGTGGGCCAGATTTAGGACACAACGGTGTTGGCTTTTCCCCTGTTCCGCAAAGTCTGGGGTGTCAGCTGGGAAGACTCACGCAGCGGAGGGTGACTTCAGTGCCCGGGGGTGGAATCATCTGGAGGCCTTTAATCCACACATCCAGGGCCTGGGCTGGGAGGCCTCTCCGTGTAGCTGGGGCTTCCTCACAACATGGCAGCTGTCACCCTGCTGCGAGGCCTCCGCCAAAACGTGTCCGTGAGAGCAGGAGACCGAAGAAAGGATCAGGCCATCGGTGATGGCTTCTGTGGGGCCGGGCTCGGCCTGTTGAGCTTCCCGGCCTGCCACCCGCCGCCGAGTGAGTGAGGCCGGGTTCGCAGGGTCCCCGTACCTCGGCCTTCCCATCTGCGGGCTGCGCGAGGGCTGGGTTAGCACAGCAAAGCCGCGGACCGCCGTGCGGGCCGCACCCTGAGAAGCCTTGCAGGACCCCGCTTGCCTTTCCCCCAGAAGCAGGGCCGGAACAAGGATGGAGGGTCAGGCGGCTGTGTGCGNCAGCCACAGACCGGCGTGGCCTGCCGTCCCTGAGAAGCCGTGCAGGACCCCGCTTGCCTTTCCCCCAGAAGCAGGGCCGGAACAAGGATGGAGGGTCAGGCGGCTGTGTGCGGGGTCACGTCAGGAAGGGCCGGTAGGGGCCAGGAGAAGCCCGTGGACGTGACTCTGCGGCGCCTGCTGGGCTGGGACCGGCCAGACCCGTGTTCGCCCACCTCCACCCGGGCCGGTCGAGGCGCTGCCAGGGGCGGCCAGGACCTGGTACTTTCCACCGCGCAAGAAGACGTGGCTCCGGCGGCCGGAGAAGCCTCGGCTCCCGTCGCATGGGCTGGCCACGGGGGTCGGCGGCATAACTGCAGCGGGAAAGGCGAGGGGACGTGCTGGGGATGCTGGGAGCTCCACGGAGTGTTGTCACCTCTCTGGAGAGGGACACATGCCGACGTCCCAGGGTTCAGCTTACTGGCTGTGTGGCCCAGAGAAAATCACTTCAACTCTGTTCCTCAGTCTCCTCTGTAAAACAGGGGTAATGATACCAACTACTGCGAGGATAAAGGGCTCACAACCGCCCCTGGCCACGGCAAATACTAAAAAAAGGATATTTATATTTATCATTCATGCAATTACTTTAGTATTAAATTTTGATAAGTCTTAGACTTAATAGGTCTAAGAAATAATTTTATTTATATTAACTATAATTATATGCAAATATTTGCTAATTACTAATGTAATAAAATGTATAGTTATCTAATTCTATAATTATTTGATTAACTCATTAGAATTATTTAACTTTATAAAAACAGTAATTATTCAATGATTATATAATGATTAAAACTATGTTACAATCCTATAAATAAGGAAATAATTATAATGCAATTGTTGATTCTCTTATCATGTCTTATTTACAATCTGCTCAAGCAGAGGCAAGGACCAGCTGGAAGGGGCCTGGCGTGCAGGGGTGTGTGGCCGGCGTTTGGGGAGTGAGCGGCCGATGTGTGAATGTGGCAGGTCAGCGCTCTGGTGGTGGAAGCAGGTCGCAAGCCAACGTGGGAGGGAAGGGCTCCAGGAGGCAGGTCTTCCAAGCTGCCGGGCACATAGTAGGTGCTCAAGACACATTTGCTCCCTTCCCATCACCTCCTTCCCGTCAAATACGGAAGAACGAGGGCTGAGAGGTTTCTGTGGGGTCAGACGGAGGCACTAGAGACGGCAGGGTTCACAGACCTCTCCCCTCCCCCGTCCCCAGGGAGAGGGCTCCTTGCAAACTCAGGACCACCTCCCCCCCTTTCTAGACATGTTGTTTCTCGTTGGAGGGGGACTCAGCTGATGTGTAGGGAGACTAAGGGGGGGCCCAGGAGCGGACAGCGAGTGCCAGCCCTGAGCGCTGGGAGTCTCAGCACACGTGCGGTGGCGAGGGGTGGGCTGGGCTCGCTGCGCACATCAACTGCAGGGTTCTCAACGGTGAGAAGAGGGGAGGAGAGGGAGCCTGAAGTCGCCTGTGGTTGTGGAGCTGTGTCCTCGGGCCGGACGCTTGTGAGACAGCTCCCGGCTCCTGGCTGTGCTCACACACACACCCACCACCTGGTTCGTGGAGGGCACGCTCTCCTTTTTCCAAATCGTAAGGACCCGAGGGAGCTGGAAAGAACAAAGAATCTGGAAAATAAACCTCTCTCAGAGAAAGGCAAGAGGGCGGGACCCTGCTGTTTTCTTGGAGCGCCGCTGGAGGCAAAAATCACGGTGTGCCTGGCAGCCCCAGATGTCACCCTTCGTTCAGCGTTTCCCTTCCGGTACCACCTGCAGAAGCCTTCCTTCTGACCTCCCCCCTGCTCCGCTGTCCCAAACCAGCATTGAGCAATCGGGCCAGTTAGCAATCTTGAGCCCAGAAATAAAGTGACTGTTGCTTCGGTGCCCTTGCACGTTTGCTCGGGATCCTGACAGGGGCAGAAGCAATGCTTGCAGGAAGCAGATGGCCTCGTCTACTGTACATTTCGGAATATTTCAACTGCAAGGCTGGGTGGGCTGTTGCATCACTGGGCCAGACAAGGCCACGGGATGGAGGCCAGGAGCCTGGGGACTGGGTGGCAGGCCAGGAGGGGAGAGGAGGAGGAAGGGGGGACGAAGGGGGGAAAGCGCCTAGTTCTCAGCCAGGTGCACCTGCAAAGGGCAGTTACACGGGTTGAGGGTTCAAATCCAGGCTGAGTTGTTGATTAGCTGTGAAACCCTGGGGAAACGACTTCCTTTCCCCGAATTTCAGCGTCCTTGGCTGTAAAAGACCTGTCACTCCTACTTCACGTGGCTGCTGTGAGGGTACGTGCGCTGCTCTCAGGGGCTGCCGCGAGGATGGCAGGAGGTCATCTGTGCGCTCGAGGTAGCGTGTTGAGGCCAGCCTCTCCCTGGGGGCAGGGGGTGCAGGCAGCCACCCGGCAGGCCGCTCAGTGGGCATGGAATCGGACAGAGGGAGCAAAGAGAATCCCAAAAGGGCCTCTCCCCCGAGGGCCCACCTGCTCAGAGTGCTAGCAGGCTCCCCCGCCCTATGGCTTCCAGCAGTCAGCCCGTGGGAGCCCCAGCAGGAGTCAGGGGGAGGGAGGGAGGAGAGAGGCCAGGGTGTGTCCAGCCAGTCTTCTCCCCGCATCGCCCCATCAGCCGTGCCGCTCCCTAGGCCGCGGTCTGCACGTGACTGCTCCTGGGCGCAGGAACCGATCCCTCTTCTGGGTCCTTTGGGGGCCCCCTCTGTGGGTGGTGACAGCCCTGCCCCACCAGTCCTGGCTCCTGCCCTCTCTCCTGTGGTTCCGAGACCACGTGTCAGCGGATCTGGCGAACCGGGCCCACTGCCTGTCGGTGTCAAGTTTTATCGAAACACGGCTCTGCTCCCTCGTTGGCGCTCACCCTGCGACTGCTTCGGTGCCACGGCGGCAGAGGCGAGCAGTCCCAACAGACGCAGCACGGCCCCCAAAGCCGGAAACACTGTCTGGTCCTTGATCTCAGCTTTCCGGAGCAGTCGGCCAGGCTCTGCCTCCGACCCGGCCGCACTGGAGAGACTGGCCGTCTGCAGACCTCCCCAGGGCCGCTGGCTGCTGCTCGTGTCATCACCGGGACCTCTTCACGCACAGGAATCGCTTTCCCAGGTTCCTGTGTTCTTGGGCGGAGAGGGTCCTGAAAGGCTGTGTGTGTCTACGACTCTCCTCTCTGCTCCAAACCGCTCCACACACTGGCAGCAGGATGGGGGACCGCGGCCAGGCCCCCGATACCACCCCCTTCAGGGGTGAGCTGGGACCATTCCCGGCGCACCTCGGGGTCACGGCTTCCTCCCAGGGCTGAGGGAGCTGGGGTCTGAGAAGTGTCACACGTTGCACTGCATTCGTGGCCCTGCTCTCGTCACCAGGTATTTCTGGTTGTCACGACTGGAGAGGTGGGGGCTGCTGGCGTCCAGTGGGTAGAGGCCGGGGTGCCACGCACACCCTACAGTGCACAGGACGGCCTCCCCCCATCACAACTGGAGTCACCCGACCCCAGCGTCAGTGGGGCCAAGGTGAAGCCCTGGGGGAGACGCTTATCTTCACGAAGGAGGGACAGTGTGCACTTGGCTCTCCGTTTGATCTTGAGCACATGGCACCTGCTCAAAGTTCCCGATGCACAAGGGTGTGTTCGCCATTGGGCAGGCCCCAGGGTGAAATGGGCTTCCTGGCTCCAAGGCAGCGTGGGATCCATGTGCCAGCACAGACACAGGCCTTGGGGGCTCTGAGCACAGAAATGGGGCTGGTCCGGGCCCTGATGGGCAGGGCGGATGGGGTAGCCAGTTGGGAGGCGTCCAGGCTGGGGCCTGGGCTTGCTGGATGTGGCAGGTGAGGGCCCATCTGGAGGTCTGGGGATGCATGCCAGGGCCTCCGTGCACGAGGTAGACAACGGATTGCAACGGCCGTGTGGCCCAGTGAGCGCTGCAGGACTTCCAGCCAAGACAGTTTACTCAAGAAGAGCCCATCCTTCGGAAGTTTCGGGGGGAAGGTGTGGGACACAGGCCGTTCTGAAACTCAAGGTGATTCCGTAAAGTGTGCCTTTCGTTTCCTGAGCGTGATGCTGGCTGGGATCACTTCCCTCCTTCTCAGGCCAGCAGACCCGCCGGCACCAGAGCTCAGGCCCTGCCCCCTCTGCCAGGCTCATGGCCGTGTGACTCAGTGTCCCCCCCCGGTAAATGGGTGGGAAGCCACAGAGAGAGGGTGCTTGGCGAAAGGGCCCTAGACACGGAGCCCGGGGTACCTGCGTGCTCGCATTTGCGGGCTCCTGACCTGGTCTGTACCCCACCGACACCCTCCTCCCCCCCATCGAGGGAAACCACGTCGGCTGCAGGGACAGCGTATCTGGACTCCACGGGTAACCACCTCCCCGCTGTTCTCTATACATACGTTCACTACCCTCAGCCCCTGAACACGCACAACTCAGTCACACGCTGTCTTCCTGTGCGTGGGGCTTCATTCACTCACCATTGCTGGAGAGCTGGCCCAGTGGACGTGCGTCCCCAGGGTCTCGCGTTCCGGGCTGTGAGCGTACCAGGACTCCCTCCTTCTTCTGCGGCTGGGCGCTCAGTCTGGCTCCAGGGTTGGGCCGTCACGGATGGCACTGCGTGCTGTGGTACACACACGCACATGTCGGTGCTGGGATTTCTGAGTCCCTGTGCACATGTGCTTGGCTGGGCTGTGTACTGTCCTCTCACGTTCCCGCCCAAGCGTGTGCTCCCGGCACTCCCGTCCTCACCTTACCCACTCTCAGGGCCACACGGGACACTGGAAAAGGGCAGGAGAACTTTGCTCTGGGAGATGATGACACGGAGGGTCACGACGGCAAGGGTGGGAGAGGCCGAGGGGAGAGAGGCGAGAGGCGGCGAGGACCCCACGGCAGGAAGGGTGACCTTTCCTGCCCAGTCTCTGTCCTCATTCAACGGCTTGGACGGCATCTTGTGAGCTCCGTGCCCCTGGCCTGTCTGGTCCTCGTCCTGCCGGCAGCTGTGAACAGAGCTGCTCCCACATGTGCAGGTGGTCACGTGGACCTTTGTTCTCGGCTCCCGTGGCAGGGTATGTGGGTGCACAGCTCCTGGATCGTGGGGTCAGCCGATGTGCAGCTTTGTGAGAGACAGGCCAGCTGTCTTCCAAAAGGGCCGAACATTCTGGATGGCCACCAGCAATGAGTGGGAGCCCTTAGGGCTGCGAGGCTTGATTTTCAAAGCTTTGGTCCACCTCGCTTCGATGAGGTGAGTGTGGTTTCCGCCTGGGACACCAGAGCGGCATCCCGTCGAGGCGGCCAAGGACTCGGGCTCTGGCAGGACGCGGGTTCAAGGATCCAGCTCTGCTGTTCACTCCCGAATGAACGTGGACAGACCAGTCAGCACCCCCACCCTGAGCCTGACTTTGCCCTCCGTGGATGGGGCCTCACTCGGGGCACGGGCAGGCCACGTGGGTCAGCACGGTCGTGGGGAGGGCAGGCCGCCATGAACATCAGCCACCATTGTAGTCGATCTTGAGTTTGGAAGAAGCCTCATCTTCCTTGCCTAGAATCTTAGAAGGTTCCAGAGGGAAGAGACGTGAGGTAGACCGGGTGATGCCCCCCAAAACATCCATGTTAGTGCTCAGCACGAACTTGGGGGGGGAGCTCCCTTCCTGGCGGGAGGTGCTTTGAGGATGGGGCTGAGTTGAGGACCTGGAGATGGGGAGGTGGTCCTAGATGATCTGGTGGGCCCGGTGTCCCCACACGGTCCTGGAAGGGGGAGAGGAGGGGACCAGAGAGACGGGACGGTGCCACTCTGCTGGCTTCAAAGATGGTGAGGGGCCACGGACCAAGGATTGCCGTGGTCTCTGGAAGTGTGAGGAGGGGAGGGAGCCTCCGGAAGGAGCCGGTCCTGTCGACACCTTGAGTCTCGTGAGACCCGCGTTGGACGGGTGACCTCTAGAATCTATGTGTTGTCAGAGAACATAAGAGAGTGAATGTGTGCTGTTTTCAGCCACTAGGGATGGGGTCGTCTGTACCGCAGCCAGAGGAAACACAGAGCCTGCGTGAGCAGACAGGAAGCCCAGGCCCAGCGTGGCCTCACGGCCCAGGGTCCAGGTGGAGACCTGCTGCCCCACGTGCCCTTCTGCCCGTCTTTCTCAGACCTGCCTTCTCTTCTGTCCTTTCCCATGGGTCCAGGGCCCTGATGGGGTCACACGGGAGCTGGGCTGCCCAAGCACTTTGGGGACTTGGGGTGAAAACCCCAAGGTTGAAAATAGCTCCGTACCCCTGTGTGGTTAAATTTCTGCTTCTCGGCCTGCTGTGAGGGCGACGGCTCACAGAAGCCACTTCCTCCTGACGTGCCGCTGCCAGCACGTTCTCGCGGCCATTCCCTCCTCTGCCGTGCCCTCCGTGGCAGTCCTGCGTGGCCAGCCTGGTGGCCGCCTTCCAGCTGTCCTTGGGGGTGGCTGCCACGCACTCCCAGACCCCCTACCACGGCGGCTTCTCCTTCAGGCAACGGCTTTTCTGTGTGTGACTGTTACGGTCTTCCTCGTTTTGAGGTTAAAGTCAGTCCTTCCTTTCTCTGGTGTGAAATTCAACCATGATGCAGTCACAGCAAAGACCATATTTCCACCCGAAACCGCGGGGCGCGCAGGGCCTTCTCGAGACGCTGTCCTTAGCTTCCTCTGGGTTCTTGGCCTTGACCTAAAGGAAATTCTTAGTTGGAAAATCTGAAAAACATTGTAGGCACAGTGTGTAGGTGGTGAGGGAGGGAAGGAATTATTTTCTAAATGAGGCTTACAATTTCTGTTTCATTTCAGACAGGAGTCTTTCGAACACGCCAAAGAGATTTTAAAAAGCCTGTGTTCACTGTGGAGACCTGGCCTGTTGCCAGCTGGGTGCCCGACTTACTCCATGGCACGTCCACTGTAGGAGTGCGAGGGGTATTGGATGAAGGAACCACCATATGAATGGCCGTGTGAGTGGGTCAGCAATTTGGAAGCAGCCAGAATATTCTAGAACTTACCCCACGCTGTGCCTCTAATACGGATCCTGTGTTCTCGCTCTGAACCGCTCATCAGAGGACAGTCTCTTGTGGCCAGAACACTTGCTGAATGGAGACCGAGACCAAGGGCCAGGCCGGAGAGAGCTTTTGCGAGTCTGGAGGAAACAGATGGCAAGATTCTGGCTCACAGGCTATGCTGACGATGGCGAAGGCTGTCTGGGGGACGTGGTGTGTAGGGGAGTAACTGTGTGTCCTGTGGACGAGAGGGCATCTTCCGGTTAGGAAGGGGACTCACATTTGTTGAGGACCACTCCTATCTCCCGTTCCACCCAAGCTTCTTAGCAAACGTCATTCCCATTGCTCAGATGAAGAAACCAAGACTCAGCGATATAAGCAAATCACCCAAGTCTGGGTGACAGGGCAGAATTGGCCTGGAAGTTGGCCAGTGACGGGGCGGTGTTGCTTGGCCGTGGACATCCCTCTCCCAGCCTCTGTGTTGTCACAGGCCCTGGTTCTGTTTGGGCATCTACTCCTTCCCTGTGTGACTCAAGGCGAGGGTCCCCCACTCAGACCCAGCCGTAATTCCTGACCCTTCCACGACAGCGATGGTCACCCCCTGGCCCTGATGGTGATGCCCATGCTGGGAAGACGTGATCTGCGGGGGGCTTTTGGGAGTCTCCTCACTCCTTCCTCGGCTTGAGGCTGTGGCCGGGGAGGTGACGAAAGCGCGTCTCCCTCTTGCTGCCAGCCTGTGGGTGATGCTGACGGCAGGTGGCAGGGGAGGGCCAGCTCCCCGCCAGCTCTAGGATTCCTGTTTTCTAGGGCAGGCACCTCCCTGACTCCAGAGTTTGCTGCTTGCAGCCCCAAGTGTCCCGAGGCACAGACCTGGTCCCCTCTCCTCCCACACCAGCTGGAGAAGCACTAGGGCTCTGCCGCCTCGTGTCTCTGCCACTTAGAGAAATCGCCTCTCTGGGCCTCCCCCTGCTCTCCGGCACTGCCTGGCTCCTGGTGTGGCCTGGGAGGAGTGCTGTACTGCGTGCAAAGGCAGGCACTGTTGGGCTGTCCCGGTAGGGAGTGTCGCCCCGCCTTCCCACAGGACCACTTCTGCCGTTCCTAGGGGACAGGTCCCCTCTGCTGGCTTTTCTCATTCTTCCTCGACAGGTCTGAGCACTTTTCACAACGATCACTTACAACCGGTGATAATGACATCATGCCTTTCCAATCTCCCTGGGAGAGGGTGGCCCAGCAGGCGGGCCTCTGAGGACAGCGGTGTGGCCCTGGCGGGTCCTAGCCCCGAGCTTGTGGAGGGCCGGGCCCCTTGGTGTGTGTTTGTGGGAGATACAGTGCAGCCCTTGTGCACAGGAATCAGGCCTGCCAGGGATTCACCCCTGCGCTTGAGCTAAGCTAGAGGGCAGCTTGCTGACTGCACCCCCGGAGGGGTGGGGGGCACGTGGAGGAAGGGGACCAGGGGCCAGGAAGCGGCCCCTCACTTCTTGTGGGCTTGCATGCTGGTTTCGAGGCCCACCAGCCACAAGGGGGCCTGGGAAGCGAATACCCAGCATTTCCCGCTCCTTGCTCCGGGATGGGAGAGTCCCTCAGCCACAGAAGGGCTCTGAAGCCTGGGCGGCCCAAACCGGGGACGGAGAGCTTCTCCGCCGTTGCCAGTGGGTGTCCCATCCACACTGACCAGGTAAGTAAGAGTGAACCGTTCTCTACCTCCAAGAAAGCTTTGCTCTGGGGTCTGGATGGGCAGTGCGGGGTCAGCAGGGACTTGGACCAGGGGTTTGCGGTGTTTTTCTCTGACTGCCCTACTTTTGAACCCTGGAATTTGTGACCCATCACCTGCCGATTAAACGCCTCCAGATAACCGTGAATACGCTGGTCAAGTGACCACCGCAGTGCAACGGTCCCCCCATGTGCCCAGAAACGTCTCGAGTGCTCCTGCCATCCCCAGTCCCGTCACGGTCGAGCGGAACGACGCCCTGGCCTTCCCTCCCCGTTTCCTGCAGCCGCCGGAGTGGGGTTACCGCAAACGGAGTGGCTCAGGGCAACAGGGCGTATTCTCCTACACTGTGGACAGAGTCCAGTATTGGGGCTCACGGGCCTCAAGTCAGGATACTCTGCCTATTTTAAAGGTCAGCTGATTAGTAACCTTAATTCCACCTGCAACCTTATTTGCCCTTTGCCACGTAAGCCAGCGTACCCACGGGCTCTGAGGAGGGGGGCCGGTGTCTTCATACTGTCCACCACACCGGCCAAGGCAGAACGTTCCCAAGTTCCAAGAAACACGCCTTCTTTCCTTCCCTCCCCTGCCCTGCAGCTAATTACAGCACGCTCCCCTCCGCAACACTCAACGTTTTCTCCCTCAGATGTTTGGTTAATTACGGACAATCCCGGAGACGCTCACTGACCAGCCACGTGCCACGCCTGGGTCTACACGCACGAGCGAAACAGGCTCCCGTCCGCACAGCTCTTGGTCTCGTGGACGACAATTTGCAACACCGGAGCATTTCCTGTGTCGCCTCCTCGGGCTGCACAACCACCTGGGAGATCGTTCTCATTGTCGTTCCTCTCTTACAGATGGGGAAACCGAGGCACAGCTGGCTCAAGGTCACACGGCTTGCTAATCAACGCACAGCTGCGGGAAAGCAGGGGTGTGCTGCACTGAACTTTACTCTCCTTTGGGGCCCGGAGCATACACGGAATATACTGGGAGAGCACAACATTATAGTTCACGTCGCTCAAACGTGGCAGCCGCGTGTAACAGCCCGAGACTCGGCAGCCCCGGCCGGCCCCGCGCTCTGCAGGCGTGGAGACTAGAGCTCAGACGTCGCTAAGCCAAGGCCGCGTTTCTCGCGCTAGGATCTGGGTCTCCTGACCTGGGGGCCTTTTTCTGCTGCGGCGTGGCATCCTGCCGTGGACAGGGAGCTCCAGCACAGCCCCACCTCCGTCCCCAGGGCAGGGCTCCCGGTCACTGATTACTCACCGTCTCCGTGGGTCCACCCACGTCAGGACGGACTGAGTGCGGAGCTGCTGCACCGTCCCCTGTAGCTGGCCCGCGACGGTCGTCGCACGGAGCAGGGCTGCGTGTCCCCTGCCAAGATCAGTCCTGTGCCCCGTCCAGGCCACAGTCTGCTCTCAAGATGGGGCCTGGCCATCTGAAAAACACCCAACACAGCTTTATTCTTCACGCCATCTTAGATTTATAGAGAAATGACAAAGACAGTGTAGGGGGTCCCACTGGCCCCCCAACCAGACACCCCGTGTCACAGCACCTGCCCTCAGTGCGGGGCTTTGGTACAGTTAACGTGCCAACGCCGATCTATTACCATTAGCTAAGTCCGTGCCTCGCTCGGATTTCCCTGGCTTTCAGCTGACGTCCTTTCTCTGTCCCAGGATCCCACGCTGCGTTCGGTCGTCCTGTCTCTCAGGCTCCTCTGGGCTGGGATGGTTTCTCAGACTTGCCTCGACAGCTTTGGGGAGTGCTGGCCGGGAGTTTCATAGACTGTCCCTCGGTTTGGGTCTGTCACGGTGAGACTGGAGTTACGGGTGGTGGTAGGAAGACCCCAGAGCTGAAGGGCCCTTCTTAACCCGTCCAATCACCTGCCTCCTCACTGTGGACAACACCCTGAGTCGCCTGAAGGAGCGTCTGTCAGGCTTCCCCTCGGACAGTTTCCCGAACCCCTTTCCATGCTCTGGCAGAAACAGGCCCCGATGTGCTAGGGGTCTTTCTCAAGGTAAGTGGGAGGAGCTGCTGGAGTGGCCCCTGTCACCTGGTCTGCACGGAACAACAAAATGTCCTCTGTTTAGCAATTATTCAAGGTCTTCATTGGAAAGTTGATCTGAGGGATCTTCTCAGGAGCCGAGGAGCGCGGCACTCCATCCCTTAAATCCATCCCGTGGCTTCCGACTGCTCTCAGGTAAGGACCAGCACCCTTCATGTGGGCTGTAGGACTCCAACTGTGCTGGTCCAGCACCCCCTTGAGCTCTATCTGTCTCTATGCTGCTCTTGCCGACCAAGCTCCAGGGCCTTCCTCCAGCATGCCCCATCCCCCCCGTGTACCCCAGGGCCTTTGCACACACCATTCTCTCTGCCTGGCATCTGCTCCTTTTCTTCCTGGACTGGTTAACTCCTGCTTCCTTCAGGTTCTGGATTACGTGCTGCTCCTATGGGAAACCCTTCCTGGCCAGACTCCAGAGGAGGACCGCTGCCACAACACACATCTGCCGAGTGTACCTCCTGAGCTCTTACACACGTGTGTGCCAGTTTTTCTCTTTGGTCGGCACGTCTCCCCCACTGGACACTATGTTTAAGGAGCACAGGACTCAGTCTGTGTTCGCTGCTGCATCCCAGAGCCTGTGTCACGGAGCACGGAGCAGACAGCAGGCTTTCAGCTCCACAGACGTCTGCTGGAGGAAGGGGTGAATGCAGGACACTTGGCATTTGCTGTCTGGGCAACAAAAGGACAGGTTTCATCAGAACTCACACGGGCCTGACTTTTCCTCCTCTTTCCTTCCCTCGGAGGGCCAGCAAGAGCACATTTCAGATGGAAGGAGATGGAATTTTTGAGTCAGTGAATTTAGGATTTCCCATCTTACATGTGTCCCGGACTTATTGGCCTGGGTTTTATCAAACCACAGTGAGTGAAACT
>NC_048229.1:78619250-78620563 GCF_002007445.2 Ailuropoda melanoleuca
GTTGCGACACGGCAGCTGAGGTTTCTGCGGCGCCCCCATCAGAAGGCAGCCCAGGTGCTGTGGGCAGGCGTGTGGCAGAGACCAAATTAGAGCCCCTGGGAGCAGACGCCACCCGCCTGGCTTGGGACCCGCACCCCGCGACCGACGCCACAGCTGAGGCTGGCGCTCGGGTCCAGCCCGCGGACGCTCTCGGTCGGACACCCTGGGTCCGGGGCTGGCCGCCTCGCGAGCGGATGCTCTCAGTAGGCCTGTTTCCCATCTGCAGGATGGGCGTGTTGGGCACGTGAACAGGACCCCCTCCTGGGGAGGCTGAGAGGTCCGAGTGACCGGATGCCCGGGAGCACTCACCATGGCGATGGGCACAGTGCAGAAACGTGCAAAGGCAACGCTCACTGAGCGAGGCGGGAGGGGGAGTCCTTGAACCCTGCTCATCGGGGACGGGATCTGATCTAGCCACTTAAACGTGTTGGGAAATCACTGTAAATGTACAAAAAGCCGGTAAGGACGGGGCAAAGACCATGCTCCTGGCTTCCCCTGGACTCGCGGATGCTTGCTGACGGCTTTATCGGGGAGCAGCTCAGCATCCGAGGTGAGGGGCACACTTTGGCGGCCTTCAGTGTCGTCAGAGTCACACAGCTGTCTGCAGTTTCAGGACATGCCATTATGCCCTCTGCCCCCAAATCCCGCGCCCCTTGGAGGTCACCCCCCACCTCTCATGAATACTCCGTTATTTTTTTACTGTGAATGCGTCCATGCATCCTTTGGACCTGTGGTTTCCAGCGTCTTTGAGTCTTGGGGAGCCTCTGAAGTATTACGAGACTCTGCAGGGGCCTTGCCGTCCGGTACTCGTGCCGCCCCCAGGTACTGAGCACCACCGTGGGCCGAGCCTGGCTAGGAGCTCCGGCTGCAACAGGACTGCCGCTTCCAGAGCTGGAGACGGAGCTCACCGGGACGTGAGGAGTCTGTGTCCCTCACAACCTGGAAGGTGCTGGAAAACCAGGAAAAAGCCACTAGAGATGCTGCAGGGACCTAACCTCTCCCCGGAGTGAGGGCAGGCTCCCGGGCCCGAGGGGGCTCCTGCGGATGGAGTGGAGGGAAGCCTGCCCAGTGTTTGCAGCCAGAGGACAGGGGAGGGGGCGAGGCAAACAAGCCGAGGCCTCCGGGGCCCATGGGCTGAGATCACACCACGCAGGGTTCGTGAGGGCCACGCCTCGTGAGCCTCCATGATTATCAGGTGCTGTGCTGAACCCTCCGACCTGCTTTAGCCAGCGCACCTGTCCTTAAGTACGCACAGCAGCTTCTCGGCCTCTGAT
>NC_048229.1:78623818-78629143 GCF_002007445.2 Ailuropoda melanoleuca
AGTTTTTCTCTTTGGTCGGCACGTCTCCCCCACTGGACACTACGTTTAAGGAGCACAGGACTCAGTCTGTGTTCGCTGCTGCATCCCAGAGCCTGTGTCACGGAGCACGGAGCAGACAGCAGGCTTTCAGCTCCACAGACATCTGCTGGAGGAAGGGGTGAATGCAGGACACTTGGCATTTGCTGTCTGGGCAACAAAAGGACAGGTTTCATCAGAACTCACACGGGCCTGACTTTTCCTCCTCTTTCCTTCCCTCGGAGGGCCAGCAAGAGCACATTTCAGATGGAAGGAGATGAAATTTTTGAGTCAGTGAATTTAGGATTTCCCATCTTACATGTGTCCCGGACTTATTGGCCTGGGTTTTATCAAACCACAGTGAGTGAAACTAGAAGGGCCTGACCCTGTCGCAGCCATTCCACGCAGCATCACGGTGTCCCGGGGACCACATGGCCCCGTCGCTCCCCCTGTGGCCTGTCCCACAGCCTGTGTACTGTCCTCCAGCGATGCTGAGCAAACAGTCCCGGGCTCAGGGATGCACAACACCCACCGCTTTATTTTGACTGTAACTTCGTGGGTCGGGAGCTCAGGCTGGGCTCAGCCGGCTGGTGCTTCCCTCAAGCCCCAGCTGGCCGATGAGCCACTCCGGAGGACCCGAGGCAGCTTCGCAGATGGGGATGCGGGACGGCTGGGTCTGCTGGGCCCGCTGTCCTTGTGTGACCCTAGGGCCTCTCCACGTGGCCTCTCCAGGAGGACAGATGGACTTCCTGCTTGGTGGCTCGGGAATGTCCAGGGTGGGTGTCCTGGGGGACGGGAAGAGGGAGCTGCCAGGCGCCCCCAGCTGAGGCCTGGACAGGGCCACAGGGTCATCTCTGCCTTTTCTACTGCCTGAGGCAGGCACAGTACCCACCAGACCGAAGAAGAGGACACAGGCCTCGACCTGCGTGGGAGGAAGGTCGCTGTAATCTGCCACGGTTGGCCATTCCTGGCTTGAACACCTGAAGCAGCGGGGAGCTCATTCCTTCATGCAGAGCTGGTGGTTCCATGACTGGGGGCACTCTGAAGTTCGCCTTTTCTTGAAAGGATTCCTGCCTCCCTGCTGTCGCACACTCTCGTCTGGGCCTGTCCTCCCGAGCCCCACAGCAGCTGCGGCCCCTTCCCCAGGCCACCTCTTCAGAACCACCTCACCGGAGACCACGCTCTCTTCTCGTGCGGGGCCCGTGCTCTCGGACGGCACGCACCCGCTTAGCTTGGCGGGAGCTCCCTGGATGAGCATCTCCATCTTGGTGGTGGTGGGGGAATGGGGCTCACCCCCAGCTGTGGGTCCGTGCAAGCCCCAGATCTGACGACACGAGCATCTGGCTACGTTTCTGCTCAGGCTGGGTCGGTTGGCAGTCAAGTGAGGGAGTTTTTGTAATGACTGTTCATTCACTCACTCTTTCACCTGCCACCGTGCGACTCGTCCACCTGTCCACCATGCACCCACCCTCCATTTGTCCTCCACCCACCAGCCCTCCATCCCCTGTTCATCCGTCATCTACTCATCCAGCTACCTCCATCCATCACCCCTCCAACTATCTTCTATCCACTTAACCACCCACCTCACCTCCACCCACCACGCTTCCATCCATCCTCTATCCACTCATCTACCTACCCGTACCCCATCCATCACTCCTCCATCCTCCATCCATCACCCCTCCATCTGTCCATCCTCTATCCACTTATCCACCCCTCCCAATGTCAACCCACCCACCCATCAAGGTGGTGCTGGGCTCAGGACACAGGGTCAAAGGAGTTGCCCCCACCCTACTGGAGCCCCCAGGGACTCAGTGAGTGCACACAGTTCTAGGGGCTCCCTTCCAGGGCTTCTGAGACTTTGGGACTTGGCTAGATCTCTCCTGCGTCTCTGTGGCTGCTCGGGACCGGGTACTGATGATGGTTCAAGGTTGGACCAGCACATTTGCATTTTTTGCCTTTTTGGTCTCAGTTTTGCAGAGGAAACTTTTCTGGAAGTCTTAAAAAAAACTGAAAAAAAACACACACACAGGAAACTGTGTCTTGTGTTCTTTGTAGCGAGTCTTGTGCTAATTTTGAACCAGTTTTATTTTTCTTTATTTTTAAACCCTGAGTCTCAAGTGTGAAGAGAGAAGCTTCCTCTAGCAGTGGAGACCGGAGACCCCCTCGGAGTGAAAGGCACACAGAGGGGCTGGGCCGGGGTCCGGCAGTGACCTCGCTGCAATACTATCCTGAGGCCGCTCGGTGCTGGGGGCCTGATCAGGGTGTGGCTGTGGGGCGCGTACTTGCTGCGAGCCCGGCTCTGCCACCACCAGCTGCCTCGTCTCTAAACCGGGGGTGATACAGCAGGTACCCCTTGCTCCGGGTCAGCGTGAGGGTGACAGGCGTGAACACACATGCTCCTGCCAGGCAGGGAAGGTCCCTGGCCCTTCCAGCTGGGGCCACGAGCAGAGGCAGGTGGCCGGGGAGAGCTCCAGGCGAGGAGACGCCAGGTGCTGGGGGGAAGGGGCCGGGAACTGCGGTGACTGCTCTGGGGGGGTCGGGGACAGTACCCCAGTTTAAGAGAAATGCCCTTGCTGGTGCTCAAACCTGGTCGCTTGTGCTGCTGGGTCACCAGTGGGACGGTGGGACTTCGTGTGCCCCTGTTAGGCTGTGCTTTGCCGGGACCTCCTCCCCCGCCGTGAGGAAGCAGCCACCCCGGGCTGGTGACCTGTAACCCACATCTCCATGACGAAGTGACAGATCCTGGAACAGGCTCAGGAACGCCCTTGGACTCCTCTGCCAAGATGGGCCACGGGCACCCTCACACATAGCACGTCTCAGTCCAGACTCCCGATCGCACCCTCGGTCCTCGCCCCCCCCCGCCCTCCCCGTGGAGGCCGGGCCCCGACCCTGCTTCTGTTCTCAGTCAAGGTCGGCCCAGAGACCAGACTCCCGCATCACCCTGGCTGCCTGGCTCCCTCCCGGCCAGCAACCGCGCTTGCCTGGACACCGCGTGGTGGCCAACTGCTCCCTGCAAACATTGGCCACCCTCCTGATTTGCTGTCTCTCTAGCAACGCAGCCATCACATAGCCACACAAATCGGACATCGCGGCTTCCCACCCGAAGCCCTGTCGGGACTTAGAGCCACATCGTCTGACGTGTTGGCCACTAGCCCCATGTGCTACTGAAATTCAAAGTCCTTAAGTCATGACAGCCTCCCAGCTGGTGATCATCCACAGCAGAGCCAGAGAGAATGTTCTAGAACCTGACTTTCACGGGGCCAGTACCCCTCTCCTATCCTCCGCCATTCACACACCTGTGTGTTCTTCTCCCACCTCCTTGCCAAGTCCCTCATGTTCAGCCTCACATCCGCTTGGTGCACACCCCCCTGGGGCCTCAGCCTTTCCCCTCCCTTACTCCTCCCGCGAGGCCCCAGGCTGACAGAGTGCTTTGTCCTCGAGAGCGCTTGCACGTGGCAGAGGCCGAAGCCCAGGAGCTGGGCTGCCTGCATGGGGGCCTGGCTCGGCAGCACCTGCACCATGGGGCTCACGGAGCTTCAGCCCCGTGCTCCTTTCTTGTGTGGGCCCTTTACTGGCTGGGGGTCCACCCTGGGCTCTTCATCTTGAAGAGGGACCCTAAGTCAGCAGCAGCAGCCCCAAGCCTGCGCCCACTCTGGGCAGGCCTCTTGCCCGGATGACCTCAGCTTTCCCATCTTTAAAATAGGAATAATGAGACCCGCCCCACTGGATCATGTAAAGAAATGGGGTGTGGTGCCCGGGGCAGGACAGGAGTGGGATATCTAAGTGTGGGTCATGTTGTTTGATTGATGAATAGCAACTCAGTAAGTCAGTTAGTATCAGAATCAATAGTCTCAATTTGTGGGTGAGTGCACCTTGTTCTCTGACCTGGTGGGGTGGGTGTTCCTGCTCCCCCATTTTATAGATGGGAAAACCGAGGCTTAGGGAGACCAAGTGATTTCGCGTCTGACAGCGACCTGTAGATGGAGCCGGGTCCATGGGGCTCAGAAGTGGGGTCTGTTTCTGGGGCAGTGCTGTCCCCCAGTGTGGCCACGGAGAGTGGGCTCTGCTAAAAAAGAGCCTGGCCAGGAGGGACGGCGGTGGCTCCCGGAGCCGTGGGAGCGGCTCCCATCCCGACTCTTCTCGTTTCTATTTTAGCTCTTCTCATTCTGAATTTCGTTTCACCTCAGGCTCCTACCTTGACGCACACGTGGGAGATGGGCGAAGTTTCGGGGTCCCTGAACATCAAGGCGGCTCCATGCGGATGAGGGGCCCGGCTCACGGGATTAGTCATGCACCTTTCTGATAAGAAAAGTGAAAACGTGAAGTTGAGGACGGAAGGCGCCCAGCTCCGCACGTCCTGCCCGAGGGAACAAGCGACGCCCAAAGAGGAATCGTTAGTGGGAGTCCCACGTTTCGCTGGTGGTGGAAGGGGAACTGGTCCGGGGGTCTGGTTTCAGGACCTCAGCTCACCCCCTCCCTGCAGAGGCTCCGGCGTCCACGCCCAGCGGCCTGGCCCCATCGGGCTGCCCGCGCTGCAGGCCGGGTCCCCCGTCGGGCACCTGTGTCCGTGCTGCAGGCCGCGTTTTCCTGAGCAGCTGCCGCCCCACCACGTGGCGGGCCGCACAGTTGCGACACGGCAGCTGAGGTTTCTGCGGCGCCCCCATCAGAAGGCAGCCCAGGTGCTGTGGGCAGGCGTGTGGCAGAGACCAAATTAGAGCCCCTGGGAGCAGACGCCACCCGCCTGGCTTGGGACCCGCACCCCGCGACCGACGCCACAGCTGAGGCTGGCGCTCGGGTCCAGCCCGCGGACGCTCTCGGTCGGACACCCTGGGTCCGGGGCTGGCCGCCTCGCGAGCGGATGCTCTCAGTAGGCCTGTTTCCCATCTGCAGGATGGGCGTGTTGGGCACGTGAACAGGACCCCCTCCTGGGGAGGCTGAGAGGTCCGAGTGACCGGATGCCCGGGAGCACTCACCATGGCGATGGGCACAGTGCAGAAACGTGCAAAGGCAACGCTCACTGAGCGAGGCGGGAGGGGGAGTCCTTGAACCCTGCTCATCGGGGACGGGATCTGATCTAGCCACTTAAACGTGTTGGGAAATCACTGTAAATGTACAAAAAGCCGGTAAGGACGGGGCAAAGACCATGCTCCTGGCTTCCCCTGGACTCGCGGATGCTTGCTGACGGCTTTATCGGGGAGCAGCTCAGCATCCGAGGTGAGGGGCACACTTTGGCGGCCTTCAGTGTCGTCAGAGTCACACAGCTGTCTGCAGTTTCAGGACATGCCATTATGCCCTCTGCCCCCAAATCCC
>NC_048229.1:78629552-78657029 GCF_002007445.2 Ailuropoda melanoleuca
TGCTCCCTGCAAACATTGGCCACCCTCCTGATTTGCTGTCTCTCTAGCAACGGAGCCATCACATAGCCACACAAATCGGACATCGCGGCTTCCCACCCGAAGCCCTGTCGGGACTTAGAGCCACATCGTCTGACGTGTTGGCCACTAGCCCCATGTGCTACTGAAATTCAAAGTCCTTAAGTCATGACAGCCTCCCAGCTGGTGATCATCCACAGCAGAGCCAGAGAGAATGTTCTAGAACCTGACTTTCACGGGGCCAGTACCCCTCTCCTATCCTCCGCCATTCACACACCTGTGTGTTCTTCTCCCACCTCCTTGCCAAGTCCCTCATGTTCAGCCTCACATCCGCTTGGTGCACACCCCCCTGGGGCCTCAGCCTTTCCCCTCCCTTACTCCTCCCGCGAGGCCCCAGGCTGACAGAGTGCTTTGTCCTCGAGAGCGCTTGCACGTGGCAGAGGCCGAAGCCCAGGAGCTGGGCTGCCTGCATGGGGGCCTGGCTCGGCAGCACCTGCACCATGGGGCTCACGGAGCTTCAGCCCCGTGCTCCTTTCTTGTGTGGGCCCTTTACTGGCTGGGGGTCCACCCTGGGCTCTTCATCTTGAAGAGGGACCCTAAGTCAGCAGCAGCAGCCCCAAGCCTGCGCCCACTCTGGGCAGGCCTCTTGCCCGGATGACCTCAGCTTTCCCATCTTTAAAATAGGAATAATGAGACCCGCCCCACTGGATCATGTAAAGAAATGGGGTGTGGTGCCCGGGGCAGGACAGGAGTGGGATATCTAAGTGTGGGTCATGTTGTTTGATTGATGAATAGCAACTCAGTAAGTCAGTTAGTATCAGAATCAATAGTCTCAATTTGTGGGTGAGTGCACCTTGTTCTCTGACCTGGTGGGGTGGGTGTTCCTGCTCCCCCATTTTATAGATGGGAAAACCGAGGCTTAGGGAGACCAAGTGATTTCGCGTCTGACAGCGACCTGTAGATGGAGCCGGGTCCATGGGGCTCAGAAGTGGGGTCTGTTTCTGGGGCAGTGCTGTCCCCCAGTGTGGCCACGGAGAGTGGGCTCTGCTAAAAAAGAGCCTGGCCAGGAGGGACGGCGGTGGCTCCCGGAGCCGTGGGAGCGGCTCCCATCCCGACTCTTCTCGTTTCTATTTTAGCTCTTCTCATTCTGAATTTCGTTTCACCTCAGGCTCCTACCTTGACGCACACGTGGGAGATGGGCGAAGTTTCGGGGTCCCTGAACATCAAGGCGGCTCCATGCGGATGAGGGGCCCGGCTCACGGGATTAGTCATGCACCTTTCTGATAAGAAAAGTGAAAACGTGAAGTTGAGGACGGAAGGCGCCCAGCTCCGCACGTCCTGCCCGAGGGAACAAGCGACGCCCAAAGAGGAATCGTTAGTGGGAGTCCCACGTTTCGCTGGTGGTGGAAGGGGAACTGGTCCGGGGGTCTGGTTTCAGGACCTCAGCTCACCCCCTCCCTGCAGAGGCTCCGGCGTCCACGCCCAGCGGCCTGGCCCCATCGGGCTGCCCGCGCTGCAGGCCGGGTCCCCCGTCGGGCACCTGTGTCCGTGCTGCAGGCCGCGTTTTCCTGAGCAGCTGCCGCCCCACCACGTGGCGGGCCGCACAGTTGCGACACGGCAGCTGAGGTTTCTGCGGCGCCCCCATCAGAAGGCAGCCCAGGTGCTGTGGGCAGGCGTGTGGCAGAGACCAAATTAGAGCCCCTGGGAGCAGACGCCACCCGCCTGGCTTGGGACCCGCACCCCGCGACCGACGCCACAGCTGAGGCTGGCGCTCGGGTCCAGCCCGCGGACGCTCTCGGTCGGACACCCTGGGTCCAGGGCTGGCCGCCTCGCGAGCGGATGCTCTCAGTAGGCCTGTTTCCCATCTGCAGGATGGGCGTGTTGGGCATGTGAACAGGACCCCCTCCTGGGGAGGCTGAGAGGTCCGAGCGACCGGATGCCCGGGAGCACTCACCATGGCGATGGGCACAGTGCAGAAACGTGCAAAGGCAACGCTCACTGAGCAAGGCGGGAGGGGGAGTCCTTGAACCCTGCTCATCGGGGACGGGATCTGATCTAGCCACTTAAACGTGTTGGGAAATCACTGTAAATGTACAAAAAGCCGGTAAGGACGGGGCAAAGACCATGCTCCTGGCTTCCCCTGGACTCGCGGATGCTTGCTGACGGCTTTATCGGGGAGCAGCTCAGCATCCGAGGTGAGGGGCACACTTTGGCGGCCTTCAGTGTCGTCAGAGTCACACAGCTGTCTGCAGTTTCAGGACATGCCATTATGCCCTCTGCCCCCAAATCCCGCGCCCCTTGGAGGTCACCCCCCACCTCTCATGAATACTCCGTTATTTTTTTACTGTGAATGCGTCCATGCATCCTTTGGACCTGTGGTTTCCAGCGTCTTTGAGTCTTGGGGAGCCTCTGAAGTATTACGAGACTCTGCAGGGGCCTTGCCGTCCGGTACTCGTGCCGCCCCCAGGTACTGAGCACCACCGTGGGCCGAGCCTGGCTAGGAGCTCCGGCTGCAACAGGACTGCCGCTTCCAGAGCTGGAGACGGAGCTCACCGGGACGTGAGGAGTCTGTGTCCCTCACAACCTGGAAGGTGCTGGAAAACCAGGAAAAAGCCACTAGAGATGCTGAAGGGACCTAACCTCTTCCCGGAGTGAGGGCAGGCTCCCGGGCCCGAGGGGGCGTCTGCGGATGGAGTGGAGGGAAGCCTGCCCAGTGTTTGCAGCCAAAGGACAGGGGAGCGGGCGAGGCAAACAAGCCGAGGCCTCCGGGGCCCATGGGCTGAGATCACACCACGCAGGGTTTGTGAGGGCCACGCCTCGTGAGCCTCCATGATTATCAGGTGCTGTGCTGAACCCTCCGACCTGTTTTAGCCAGCGCACCTGTCCTTAAGTACGCACAGCAGCTTCTCGGCCTCTGATTGCTAGCCACACACACGTGTGCCGGAGTTTCTACAATGCGAACTCCTGTGAGGGCTCCCCCACTCCCATGGAGCCCATGTTCCACCAGCTAGACACCACTGTGTTAGCCTTCCCTTATTTCTGCCATTTATAAACGCTCCCCCACAAGACACTGACCACATCCCAAAGCAAACAAAGAAGACCCCTTGTTTGCAAACAAAGTTTCTAAGTACTCTAGCTCTTTCCCTACATTTCAGATGCTCTGGAACATACTAAAGGCTCTGAGAAGTCCTGCAGCAAAAGCCCAGTGCTTCCTAAACTCAACAGTGCAGGGGGCCCTTATCTTCCATGACTCCCAGGAAACTCATGCAACTCATGTTATACAAAAAATCCTTTAGAAAACATGGCTTATTTCTGCAAATGAACCAACTGAGGTGTGGGACCCAGAAGAGCCCACCACAGCCCGCACAGAGGGGAAGGGCAGCACGAAAAGCAGGGATGGAGGGATGGTTTTGGAAAGGTTCAATTACTCTGGAGGAAGCAGAGGGCCCTGACTCATGGGCACAGCCCTGGCTCCTGGCTGCGCCGTGCTGTCCTCCTGCCAGACACAACCCCCCTCACAGGACACCAGCCTCAGGCAAGGTCGTCTGGAGACCACGGTGCAGTGGGACCAAACAGGTCACTGGCCCCCACAAGACAGCAAACATTCTCCCCTCTCGGCTCCAGTGAGGGATCGCTGCCTCTTCACCCCCCAGCCTCCTCCTGCTGCTGCTCTCCTGCCCCGTGGGTGAAGGAGCGAGACCCCCAATCAGACGACTGCCCCCCTTTCCCAGCACCATTCGAGAGGGAACCCCGCTCTCAGGCCCTCCCCAAACCGCCTCCCGCAGCGGGCTGACGCCCCCTTGTCCCACGGTTCCTGCAGGAGGGCCCGGCCTCCTCTGAGGGGGGACAAGTGGGATTGTCCCGCCAGCGGGCAGGCAGGCTCCTGCCATCACCCTCAGAAACATACAGTTCTCTGAACATATCCCCACTGCTTTACAAGTGAAGCGTCTTTCTGAGAAGACGGGGACCGTATTTTACCAGGATACCCACTGTGATAAGGATTGACTGGGGGGGGGGCCCTGTGTTTTCAAAGGAAGGTGTAGACCGAGAAGTCCTACGTACAGAGTGATGCGAAGACGGGTGTTGCTGCCCTCTCCCGGGTCCGAACCTACGCCCAGCCTCCCCAGACCAGAGCAGAAGAGCCTCTCCTGTCCCAGTCCACGCCTGCCGGTGGGGCGCCACGGGACCAGACGCAGGCGTGGGGGGTGGGCTCGCTCCCCAGCTCTGTGCCGAGTGGGTGAGACTTCCACGTGCCTGCTCAAGGGGAAAGACGTGGGTGTGGGTGTTAGGCGGTCAAGTGCAGGCTCCATCCCTCACTAACGGAGTGACCCTGGCTGAGTTTCTCTGTTCTTGCATGTCCTGCACTGCGTGTGCATCTGTTGCTTTGACATGAACCACCCCGCGAATCGTGTGAAGCATTTGCGGGGGCTGCTGTCACGCCAGCACGAGCTCGGCGGCTTAGACTGCTTGGACGTGCCCTCTCATAGTTCCGGGGATCAGACGTCTGGCATGAGCCTCCCGGGGCTCAAGGAAGGTGTGGACGGAGCCGCGTTCCTTCTGGAGGCTCCGGGGGAGAACCCCCTTCCTCGCGTTTCCAGCTCCTGGAGACACCGCATGGCCCGGGTGTGTCTCCTCCCTCCCCCCCAAAACCCGTGTGGCAGGCGGCGCCCCCTGACCTGCACCACCGACTCCCGCTTCTGCTTTTGGGACCCTAGTGGGGATAGTGGCCCCACCTGGCTGGCCCACACTAGTCCTTCCAACTTGGAGTCAGCTGATCAGAGAGCCGAATCCCACCTGCAGCAGCGATTTCCCTTTGCGTGTAACCTGACCCACCCACAGGCACGGGGGGTTAGGGCGTGGGCGTCTCTGGGGGGGGCACGGCCCACCACTCTCCGGTCTACTCATCGACTCATTGTTCCCGTTACACAGATGGAGAGACTGAGGCTCCAATTGATGGAGTGGCTTGCCTAGGACCACGCAGCGGGAGAGGGCTCTGGGGAGACCCCTGCCCCTTCATGTGGAGGCCAGGGGACACCCCTCCGCTACCTGCAACCCCCACAAGCCTGACCCGGGCCGTGCACTTCTGCATTTTCGCTCTCCATGACCCTGGGGCTCATCCTGTTCCCGCAGCCCAAGCAGGTGCGGAAACCTCACACCCCCACCGCATTCCCAGCCCCCGCCGTGCAGATGGTCCTCCAGCAAATACCCGCCACTCCCTTCCCAAGCCAGTTTCTGTTCGTTTAATCAGACCTCTTGCGTGTTGAATTGAGACCAGCTGGGAACATGGAGGGAGGAAAAAACAAGAAACCGGCAAGACTCTGGGACCCACACGAACGGTCCTTGAAGGCTTTTATTTTCCATTTTGGAAGCTCACTAATTACAAGCCCTCGCCTCTCTGATGGCCGCTGTTCTACCCGTGGGCCCCCTGGGTGTGGGCTTGGGAGTGAAAGCTACGGAGTTAAGATTCACTCAGGATTTCGGGATTTTGGGTGAGGAGCCCGGTCTGAGGGAGCGAGCTGAAATCACAGGGTGAGGCTCTCTGAGGTGCAGCTTCCACTGCAGACTACGTGCATCTCTGTCACCCCAACCTCAGAGGCATCAGGCTCTCGGGGCTGGAAGGGCCTCTGGACACAGACCCTGGAGCTCACCCTGCTCTGTGTGGAGGGGGGACTCGGAGCCCCAAGGGGCCAAGCACAGAGGGGGGTGCCTCGACCCCAGACTCAGACCTCTGTGCCCCCACAATGGCTGTGGCACGCGTCCCGGGAGACTCCCCCTCCCCTGAAGACATGCTCCCTCTGAAGGTTTCAGCAGGGCTCGGAAAGCAAGCACGTTAAGAGCGGAAGCTCTGGGTTACTCGGACCCTGATCCATTCTCTCCAGAGCCTTTGGAGGTCTCCCTGGGGACCGGCCCTGGAGGCCCATTCACACAGCCCTGCACACCCCTGGGGCCTGCGGGGTCATGGCCATAGCACCCCGCGTCTGGGCTTCACCCCTTGTCCCGTAGCACCTGGACACCTGCACCGTGAGAGGCCCCTCCGGGGATTCGAACGTGTGGTGTGGCCACGAACCCCTGTTGAAAGTTCTCTTTAAAATCTGCAGACCCTTCTGGGGGTGGGTGTGGAAATGAGTCCAGTTGTGGGTTTTGTCTTTGTATTTTTCTCAATGTTGTGAATTTATTTTTGCCATGAGGTTTTTACAAAAATAACAGGACGCAGTTTATTTTCTATTCCCATTTGGGAGAAAAAGAAGCCAAGACCTCATCCCGTGGAAGCTCGTGTGCGAAGGCTGGTAGAGGAATCCGGGTGTTCTGTGGCTCCTGCATGTGTCCGCCCCCCTGCCCCCGTTCAGGCCCCCGGGAGTCCCGGGCTCCAGTGCAGCCTCGGGCATTGCCCCTCCTGGGGCCCTCTCAGCAATGTCGGGTCCTTTCCCTGCCAGCGAACGTCACATCCCACGACGTGGAAGGTGAAGGGGCAGCTAGGGACCGGGGCAGGGCTTGTTTTGTCCCTCCCCACCAAGCCTGGGCTGGCCGCTGCAACCTGGCCCATGACACCACGGCTTTCTCAGGGCCCCCCAGGCACCCCTGCCTGTTTTAGGCACCTCGTCTGTCCCCAGGCTCACATGAGCCCTTCTTGCTCCCACTCGTCCATGCTCCCTTTTTTCCAATGCTTGTCCAACCTGGGCTCGTATCAGCAGTGTGTGTCGGGGAGAGGAGGCAGGGGAATGGCTCTCCCCACCTGGCTTGTCAGGATGGATGCTGGGGTGAGCAGGAGGAGCCTGGGTGGGAGGTGAGGTCAGGGAGGGCTGCTCGGAAGAGGGGACATCTGAGCTGGGTGTCAAGGGCTCGGCCAAATCCAGAGCTAGGCAGGCAGGCTGCCCTCAGTCCAGAGAGCTTCAGTGTCATTCGGGAAAGAGCCAGCAGCTCGGCTGGGGGGGTGCCTGGGGGAGGAGAGAAGTTTAACAGAGGAAGCAGGAGCTGAAGTCCTCGTGCCCTGCGTGGAGGGCGTTTGCACCTCTGATTTGCCTGTGCACCTGGGGACAGCCACAGAGTGACTGGGGGGCTGTTTAACGCCTCTGGGTCAGAGGCAGTGAGCCTGGACCCCGGGCCAGCCTTACACTGGCTACGGGTGTGAGGTACAGGCGGACTGTCTCCATGGGGGTCAGGAGGAAACCCCTGGTGGCTCACATGAGCCTCATGTGGTGGGATGTCAGGCAGAAGCTGGGGACGTATTTGGAGACATGGTTTTTCCAGCTGTCCTGCAAGGTCATGTGCCCTGCCCCCTCTTGGCCCTGTTCTAGAAACATAGTTATGTTCAGGAGCAGGACTCCCCCATCCCAAGGAATCCCTGTGGCCCTTCGGGGCTGAGCATGGCATTCTGAGCTGGCTGCATCCAGAAGGTGGTGGTGAGAAACCCGAAACGTCAGTGTGCCGGGGGGTAGGGGGGCTGTTGGTATCATGAGGAAGGGAAACCAACATTTCTCGTTGCCTCCCCTCGCTCTGCCATTGGTTTGGTTTGAACACATTTTTCCCCTTAATTTTTTTTTAAATTATAAAAATAATACAGCAACCGCATTATATAAAATTTGAAAAAGGAAAAAAGAACTGCCCCCTCCACCATACCCCCCCTCCCGCCCCCACTGGACCACGCCAACTGCTCTCGGTCTTCATTCTGGCTGGAGACCATATTCTGAGCCACGATTAAAAATGTTTTTTTAAAAACATTATATCATGCATGCTTTCCTCACTGCTACCAAGTCTGCCCAGCCGTCCTCTCTTCACCTGTCCCCATGGGGGTGGCCATCTAGGTGGCTGGGAAATTTCTGATCCTGGCGGACGATGCTGCAAATGCCTGTGTGTGTTTGCTTCTCTTTACTCTTTTGGGATGCCATCCCGGAGTGGCACTCCTGGGGGCCCCCTCTCCATTCACCCTCCACCTGACCCCTCACTCCATGGCAGCCTCGTGGGGCTCCTTGCTGCCCGCAGACCTGTTACGCACGGTCCTACCTCAGGGCCTTTGCACTGTCGCTCCTCCACCCGGAACATTCCTCCCTGAGGTTCACGTGGCTTTTCCTTTACTTCCTCCGGGTCTGTTCAGGCGTGACTCCCTCAGAGAGCTGTCCTCACTTTCTCTGCTGTTGACACGGGCTGTCAGTGGCTTCCCGTGGGGCAGTAAGTGCCACGGGGGCAGGGACTCTCGCACAGGGGACTGGCACACAGGAGGAGGTCAGCATTGTTCACTGAACACTGGAACACAGGAGGGTGACGGACATTTCCGGGCGTCCTGACAGGGCTGCCCACATTGTTCACGGAAGGTGTGGCTGCATCCCAGCGCTTGTCACTAGCTAGTTCCTGTGAAAGTGCTTGGGATCCAGGGACAAATTCAGTTGGAAATTTTCTCTGGCTCACTCAGGCCTCCAAACCCACAGATACGAACACATTCAGGGTGCTAATTCGGTAGGCACCAAATCCATGTGGGTCAATCCCAGATGGAGGACTAGGTCTCTGTTCTTAGCAGTGACATCTTGGGTACCGTTTGACCACCTCTGTCCTGGAGATGGTAGGCTACATCTGCAGACGGAGCCGAAGCAAACCGTGTGAGGATCACTCAGTCCCCAGGGCAGATGTCCCCACATTGGAAGCCAGAGCGCGAGCAGTCTGACCTGGCCCAGGGAGGCCTGAGCCGAAGTCAGCCTCGGGCCCTTGATCCTGAATCTGATGGAGATGAGAAAGTCACGGGCCAGCTCGTGCCGCCTGCGTGGGAACAGCTGCTCTGGGGCAGAACGCCCCTCCCGGGGTGAGCTTTGCTCCTGATGCTGGAGTCCGGCTGATGGATCCTGTCGGAGAGAGTGGAGGAAAGCGCCAGCCTGCGTTCCAAGGCAGACTCTGACCCCAACAAGCTGTGTGACCTTGTGTGTGTCCCTCGCTGTCCCTGAGTCTCCGTGGCCTGCTGGGTCGATGTTCTGGGGAGCGGAAGGTGTGCTCAGAGCTCGCGGGGGTGCAGAGAGCTCAGCACACAGAAGTCTTCATTTGCGGGCACCGCCCCAGCGCCGCCCCATCCAGAACCCCATCGATAAGCCATACAAAACCCTTGGCACACAGCGGGCTCTCAGGCTGGGTGATGCCAGTTCTCTGGTAGGTTCTGTGGGAAGCAGTCCCTTGGGGTTCATTCTAACAAGTCTGTGGCTCAGCCCCCCAGCGCCCAGGAGGCAAACCACCCGTGGGGTAATGGGTTCATGTTTGACCTGGCTTCCAGTCCGGGTGGCCTCGGGCCTGTGGCGGACACACTGTAGATGAGTGTCCTCCCCTCCAGGAGGGCGGTGAGAGTTCCTGTCTCCAGGCCATTGTGGTTAAGGGGAAGGCAAGCCTGGGCTTGGAGCCTGGTGCACGGGAAGGCCCTCAGGAGAGCAACCTCTGGTGATCAATGATGCAAATTCTGGAAAGGTCCATTCAAGAGGAGAGGGGAAGGTGCCTCTCACGGCACTTTAGCTTCCTGGGAAGCGGCTGGGTGTGGTGCGAGTCCGTGGGGCCTGGGTCCGTCTCGGCCACTCAGAAAGGGAGCGGACTGTGTGCCTGCTGGCAGTTGGCCCTGTCTCTTCGACAGTCCCGGCCCCAGGTGCCCCTCTGTCAACAAAGATAAATGCCTGCCCTGGCTTGTGGTTCAGGCCGGCAAGAGACCCAGAGGGGTGCCGCCCCCCAAGCTCGGGGATGAATCTGCTCCCAGGAGCTGGCCACTGCCGAAGGCTCAGGGCGTCAGGTCTAATTTTCCCCGTTCCCCAGCTGAGGAGACCCAAGCTCAGAGAAGGGGACGCTCCTGCCTCACGCTGCAGGCCAAGACCTCCATACGGGGCTACTTCTGGGTGTGCCGGCCTGGGGATCTGCATTTCCACGAACTCCGGTGGCCACTGGAGAGTCGGGCCTCCCCTGGTCTCAACTCCGACCGGGACCGCGACTGCCCCGGGGCCTCTGACACCAAGTTGGGCCGCACCTGTGCGAGCCACAGCTTCCCCCGCACCTGCTTTCCCCGCTGCTAATTAAGGAAAGGACACAAAACCCTGTGGGTGCTTAGGTCTAGAAGGACACCTAGAAATCAGGTGGTGCTGGGTTTTTTTCTTTTTTTTTTTTAATCTTAAAATTTAAAAACATTGACTTTATTTTTAGAGCAATTTTAGGTTCACAACAAGACTGGGTGGAAAGTAAAGAGCTCCCACACAGCCCTGCCCCCAGCCTCCCCAGCACACAACACCCCCACCGGAGGGTACCTTCGTGACCACGGGTGAACCGGCATTGACACGGCCTGGTCGCCCAAAGTCGAGCACAGGATGAACATGGGAGCTTCCTGGAGCGCTCATCTTAATAAAAGATCAGGGAGGAGTGGACAAAGTAATAGTGCTGGTCATGAAAAATGTTTTATTCACATAAACGACGTTTCCTGCAGTAATTGCAAAATATACAGGATTTTAAAGATAACAGCAGATTTGGGCCCTTTAAAGTCGTATGCTGGTAGAAATGCTAACAACTGGCTTTCCAGGGAAAAAAAGCACGTACCAGTTTCCGTGGCATAACTACTCGCAGCGTGGCTGAGATACGCTGCAAGGTGATGTCGGCTGTATGTGGAGCGGGAAGCGAGGCCCCTCACTGCCCCTTGTGGGCTGGTACAGGCACCGTCCAGCACGTCGCTGGCCTTGGAAACGTCCGGGGAGAGGACAGGGGATCACAGTTCTCTGCGAAACACAGAAGGATTGGACCCAGTGAGGCTGGAGAGGGGGAAGACTGGTTTTAAGTCTCAAGAAACTCGTGGCCAAGCCAATACTGGAACCCAGCCTGAACCGGCTGACCCCACACCGGGTCCGAGGTTCTAAGCAGCGACTGGAAGATGCAGGTGCCCTGTGTAAGTAGAAGTTGTCAATCAGTCACGCCGGGGGCTCCGTAACCGCAGAGACCACGGACAACACCACAGTCTCCCTGGCCCACGGCTACCCCTGCTAATGCCCTACCTGCGTCCCCACTGGCTTCGTCCTGAGCTGACGAAGAAACATTCACTGAGCTTCATGCCAGCTGTTAGTTCAGGCCCGGGTTGTGCAGAAGTGAGAGGAATAGCTACCGAAACTCTCCCGACTGGGGCTTCGATACCTTCACGGCCTGAAGACAGGAAAACTCAAGGAAGCTGCAGGCGGAAAGCAAGATGGGGATGGAGCTTTTGGGACGTCACTGTGTGCCTTTTCTGGGGCTCTCATCAGGCTGTGCTGCATGTGTCTGATGACCCGCGGTGCTCCTCCCTGGGCAGAGGGCTTCCCGGGGCGTGTGTCCTCTCGACCTGCACACGCAGCTCAGGAAAGCGGGGCATGAAACGAGGGGGTGCTGGACCCAGAGAGGCCCCTCCCCATGGGTTTCTGCCCCTGGGCTCTGGGCTCCCTCACATCACCAGCTTCGAACGATCCCAAGTGTGTCAGACAGGAGGGAAGGCTGGGCATTTACAGAGAGGCTGTGGAGGGACTGACGGGAGGCCGGGTTTGGAGCCCGACCAACATGGGTTCCAGTCCATCTCTGCCAGTCGCTGTGTGGCCTTGCAGAAGTCCCTTCTCCTCCCCGAGCCTCAGATCCCCTGTTCAATGGGGATCAAATGGCTTATCCCCCATGAAGTTTTGCTGTGAGGGTTAGGATAACATATTCAAGTGTCTAGCCGCTGTCCAGCACAAAGGGGGCGCGGTGAGGATTACAAGTGTAGTTGGAGCAACAGACCTCCACGCCGGCAGCAAACCTCAGCATGTGACCTGAGGGAAGGTACGCTGGAGATGGTGCGGCTTTCGGCTTTTAGAGACAGTGGGAACAGAAAGGGGAAGCAACCTGCCCAGAGCCACCAGCGAGGTAACATCAACACCGGCCCTGGGGCCAGCTCGCAGCCTCTCTGGAGAGGCAGCGGAAGGTGAGGGGCGGGGGTGCACAGCAAGGGAAATGGGCCGGGAACTAGCTGGGTTTCTGCTTCAGGACGCATTAAGCCGCACTTGATAACAGCCACGAAAGTGCTTTGCACACTGTCAAGTGCAGTGAATTCTGACCAGTGACTGGACACGTTTACTGAGGCTTAGGCCATTCCAGGGAGTGCACTAAGGGTTCTGTGTGTATGAAGTCCTGCCAAAAGGCCGAGAGGGAGTGCCTGGCCACACCACGGCCCCTGTTCCTACACAGCAACCAGAACCAGAGAGGTTAAGTCACAGCCGGGAGCAGGCGGCCCTGATTCTTGAACTTGGATCCCACAGACTCCAACCTCCAGTCTTTGACCAGCAGCCTGAGCTGCCTCTCTGGGGGTGTCCTGGCTCCCGGAGCCGGGAGAAGGCCAGCACATGAGTGCATCTGGGCCTTGCAGAAGGCTGAGCAGGGCCCGCGGGGTACAGCACGCCCCAGCAGTGGTATCCAGCCCCTGTCACAGGAGGAGGCTGACGCAGTCTCCTTTTAGAATGAGAAACAGAAGTCGAGGGGCTGGTCACCTCTTGCACAGAGCCCCAGGGGTCAAGACCAAAATACTCTCCTGGCCCTTGAACTCCATCCTGCCCACATCCCCTGGGCCCCACCAACGCCCCTTCACTTCCCAGGTCAATGAGCCCAAGCCCTGTGGGAGGCCAGCGGGCAAAGGCTTGGATCCACTTTGGAAACATCTGGCTCCTGAGGATGTTTCGTGGGAAACTTGCATCCACCCACCTTTGAGTCCCCAGCAGAGCCAAGAGCAGGCGGGGTCTCTCAGAAACTGAGCCAGCCACCCCGCCATTCCCCCAGCATTGCTCAGTTGGGTGGAGGGCGGACGGAAGGAGGAGTGCGGTCAGAGGGGCTCACGCCACAGCCACATCTCCAGGATTTCCATCAGGGGTGCTCAGGGGTCACTCTGGTTGGAAAGGAAGTGGGGGTGGGGGCTTAAACAGCACTTTGCATAAGAATCAAGGAAATGTGAACAGTTGACTACAAAGTAAACACAAGGGCTGACTGAATTGGAGGGTGGGGGCTCCCCCACCCCGTGGCACCACCCTGAACTTCTCCAAGGCCAGAATCATCCAGAAATGGAGGGAGTCAGCTCTCTGTGCTTTACAGATGTACCAGCCTGGCAGGTGGGAACCCGGGGTTTTGCCAGATGTCCTCTATGACCACTGTGTGGGTTGCTCATGGGTGGGGGTTCCTGGAATCGGGGGCAAGTCCGTGTTGAAAGCCAGCTGCATCCTGCTCCCCAAGCCGGGTGTCTTCCTGGAGGAAGAGATACCTTTCCTAACTCAGGCAGAGGTCCCATGCAGGCTGGCATGGGTACTGCTTCTTGCTCTTTTATCAAAAATACAAGAAATGGAATCCAACAGACTTACAGAATAAGGACATCAGTATTTCCCCCAGCCAGAAGTTATGGGCAGCCTTCTGGGTTGGCTGGTCCCATGGCTCACAGACGTCAAGGACCCAGGTCCTTTCCATCTCCTTGTTCTGCCAACTTTGATGCTGGCTTTGTCTTTGGGCTGGGCCCGCCGTGGCTCCAGACATCACACTGGGGTGACAGGGTCCAGACTGAGAAGAGACCACCTCTTCCAGGTTGCTCTCCTGGACGTGAGGAGACTCTTCCCGGAAGTCCCCTAGCTGACGTCTTACAATTCATCGGCCAGAGTTGGGTCACATGCCCGTTGCTGAACCAATCACTCTGGAGGGACGACTGGCTTAGACTGATTCTAACAGGTGGAAAGGGAGGCTGAGGGCAGCATTCATTACAGCCAAAAGACCAAGACGCTGTGAGCCTTGTGGGGTTCTTTCCCCTTGGAATTCCAGGGCCCATTCTTCTGTGTTAAAACGGGTAGTCAGAGTAGACGCCCCGATACAGTAGCTTCGAGGAGCCCCGAGTCTCCGAAGCCTGCTCCCTCCCCCCGCCCGCGCCGCCACCGAACAACCGCACGAGCATAACCGTGGGCTGACACCTGGTCCACTGAGCTGCGCCTGCCCGGGGCCCCGCCACCCCTCCGTGTTTGCTGGTTCCTTGAAGCTTTCCCTTCAACCTCGGACGGTCCTCCCGCCCAAGTGGGGTCTTGGAAAAACAATCTGAAGAACCCTGCTTCCCTGGGTCATCTTTCTTGGCTCCCCACCCACACAACCTTTTATTATGAAAACTTTTCAAACACACAGAGAAGAGTGACGGACACCAATATTTACCCATTCTACTCATTCAACAGCTGTCACCCATTTCCCCGTATTCCCCTTCTCTATCTGTGTTTACGTGTTTGTTGAGCTGTTTGGAAGTAAGCTGCAGGCGTATTGACAGAACACACACAAATATGTTCGCAGTGTCTACTGAGAGCGAGCCCTCTCCTTCGCAGTCCCGATGCAATTATCACACGAAAGACATTAAATATGAACGGGAATACCCACCCGGTCCTGAAACTCGGGTCGAGCATCCATCAGTGGGATGCATTTGAATCTGAAAAGAGAGTGAATTTCTTCCAGCCTCTGGGGGGTTAACGGGGTTGCTCTAAAATGACCAAAAAAATAATGGAAAAACACACACAATTTTCCCAGCCCAGAAGTTTCCCTCATCCTTCTCTCCAGCCCCACTTCCAGCTCTCAGTTTTGCTGTGCGTGTGTGTTTAGGTCATGCACAGGGCAGAAGCCAGATGGGCATTCTAATCTGCAACTTGAGTGCCTCGTCCTGGGAAGGCTCCCGGGTCTCCCGGGTCTTGGCACAGACAGTGCATTTCTGGCATCCACCAGCTTGCTTGGAAGTGGGCTCTGCTCTTCCTCTTAGCATTTGCTGCTTCAGATTCTCTGGACTTTTAATCATCCCACAGTGACTGGCGGCTTTCGGCTGGGTCTGTGCTCCCACACTGAGGCAACAGTTCCTCCAAGTTAGGTTTCTCAGTAAGCTGCGTGGACCAACCCTTTTCAGGGAAGTGGTGCCAGGGTCTGCAGCCTCAGCCAGAAAAACAGCAGATGTGTCTGTTTTCCAAGCAGATGAGGGAGAGCCTGGTGCCTCCATTTTCTGCCTCATGGAGCGCACAGCCACGGCCGTCTGCTTGCTCGCTCGAGTCAGCTCTGGGACAGAGCTGGATCCGTGGTCGTGTTGAGACAGCTCGTGTTCATAGGGCAGTGGCTCCGTACCAGGTGTGACTTCATGGACCGCGATGGCATAGTGTGGCCGGCGGGAGAATGGCCCTGGACAAACAGCCGTGTCCTAATCCTTGGAACCTGTGAATATTTGCCTTACGTGGCCCAAGGAGGACCGCGCAGATGGGATCGAATTACAATTTTTGGGGTGCAGGGTCCTAAATGTAGTCTCAGTGCTCTCAAAGAGGGAGGGAGAGAGGGATTTCACGCAGAGAAGGGGCAGAAGCCAGTGGCCCCAGAGGCAGACACCAGCCGTGGGGCGAGAGTCGAGCAAAGGCAGCAGGTGTCAGAAACTGGACGAGGGGAGGAAGTGGATTCCGTGTGGAGCTGCCTGAGGAAGCCAGCCCTGCTGACACCTTGATGTTGGCTCAGCAAAGCACATTTCAGACCTCTGGCTTCCGGAGCTGTGACAGAAGGAGTTTCTGTTGCTCCGAGCCACCCGGTTAGCGGTCGTTTGGGCCAGCAGCTCTAGGCAACGGGCGCAGGTAGGGCAGTGCCCGTCACCCCCACCTTACAGGCCAGGAAGCCGTCCAATGGTGACCTTGGCCCGCAAGGGGAGCGCTGGGTATGGCCCGGGCTCTGCGCAGTTGGGCTGTGGTCTGTCCATTGCGCTCCCATGGAACACCGGGGCCCACGCGCTCTGGATTTGAGCGCCACGAGTACGGGGCCATCTGGTGCACTTCTCTGCAGCCCACGGGCGTAGACTCACCGGTCAGCTCTCTAGGTGTCCCTCTGAATTGATCCAGTAATGTCTGCTACAGGCGTGGTGGACTTCTAGGATCGAGAGTGTTCGGCTGACTGACCTATTTCTTCCTATCCATCCAGCTCTCTGACCAACACTTATGCATCTGTTTTGTCATCCATCAACAAGTATCGGTTCAGCTTAAGTATAGGGTATATTTAAGCCTGGGATACTTAGGGGTGCAGGGAGCGGAACACAGACACAGCTGCAAAGTGGGGCACGGGGGGGAAACCCAGGCCAGGAGGCCAGAGTCTACACAGAGCAGGTCATTCCAGGCCAAAGTGCAGCCTGTGAAGAGGAACTCAAGAGGGTCTGGTAGTCAGAGCAAAGCTAAAAGGAATTTGGGAACAGGGGCAGCTGTCCAAGCAGCTCTGGTCTGTGAAGGAAACTCTGATAGCAGGAGGGAGCATTCTAGAACATCAGGGAAGCTGCACTTACGTGTGAGTGGGGGGCCTTGGAGTAGCCAGAAGAAGAAATCAGGGGCCCAGACGAGGGGATTAGGTGTAACAAGCAAGCAAGAAACTCAGGTTGCATTAATAGGAGCACGAGCTGGGGAGAAAAGGCTCAGAAAGGAGGTAAAAGGAAACCCAGCCCAAGGTCGACCTAATGACCAAAGTCACAGCTGGTGCCCAGGGTCCACCCAATGAGCACCCTGGCACCAGGGCTGAGACCCAGAGGCCTAGGCAGGCGGACATGGCCCTGCTGGGAGGGTCCCGTGGTACCGACCAGACAAGAATGCACATGAGAGTGGGGGGGGGCAGGCTGTGCGTGATGGGGACCAGGCAAGGTTGCGAAGAAGCATGCGTTGGTACCCCGCGCTTGTAATTCCAGTTGGCTGTTCAGCTGCGTTACGGACGTACTTAATGAGACTTCGTTACATGCTGGAGACTGAAGACGCGCTGGCCTCAGGGAGCTTGCCGTCTGGTGGGGGAGGCAGATCACTAGAAAATCGTGCCACGGGGCTAGGAGCCGGGCTCTGTGGGACAGCAACGGCGGCGGCCGACCTGGGGGGGTGTGGGTGGGATGGGATACAGAGTGGGAGCCAACCGGGGATGGTGCACACGGGCTGTGTGCAGACGCTCTCAGTACTGGCCGCACAGGAGACCCGCCTGGGAGCCACGAGGAGTATGGAGTCTGGGGCCCTGGGCCTGAAACCCTCATTCTGCAGAGCCGGCCAGAGGCCTGGGCGTCCGTATTTAACACAAGCCTCTCAGGTGATGCCAAGGAAGAGTCAGGCTGAAACCACCAGCCTACAGGGGAAATGCTTCCGGAGCGGGGGATGCAGATCCTGTCTTGGGGGGCACACAAAGGCTTCCTGGAAGAGGCCATGTGGTTTCCCACAAGGTGTCTGTTTTCCCTTCGACGAAAACCAGAGGCGGTAGCCTTGGCTCCTCATCCTGGCTGGGTGGCCAGTCACACGGTTTTCCAGGTGGGGTGCTTGGCCCTTCCCTGGGGGGCGGGCACCTGAGAGCAGGCGCGGGATCTCGTGCTTTTGATCCTCCCCAGGAAAGAGGCAGGCACTTCGACAGTCACAAGGGTTCCGAAGGGATAGCCGTGGAGGCCTGTCCTCACCCCGCAGGGGCGGGTCCTGCGACGGGGTGTTTCTCACCTGCCCCCCCCACCCCCTGGGGGACCCGATAGTGCTGCTTGCAGACTGCACTTGGAGGTGCAGGTGTGCAAGATGGTCTCGATACTGCTTGATGGGGAATTCTGTTGCAAGTTTTGAGTGAGCTTTAAAAAGAAAAAAAAAAAAAGATGGTGCCTGAGCTGGACGGGTCGTGGGGTGCAGGGAAGACTGAAGGCAAATACGCGAGTGGAGAAAGACACGGGTGACGGGCAGGTGGGACACAAGACTCACCACCGCCTCAATCTGACCTCCTGCTCACGCTGCCCCGCGGCACATGGGCTCCACGCCGGCTCCCAGCGCTCGCTCTCGGAGCACAAGTCCAACAGCATGCGGTCCCTTCCTTCTCACATTTTCAAATATACACATATATTTATTTGCGTGTAGCTGACACACGATGGGACGTGTTTCAGGTGCACAGCGTGGTGACGGACAAGTCTACACGTTACGCTGTGCTCACCCTCCCGTTCTTTCTAGTTCTTTCTGAGCTCTCCCCACGGGACCCACAGAGCTCTAACGGTGACGCACAGTGGGATCAGAACAGAGGAAGGCGTTTTCCCATAATGAATGAGTTTCGCAGAAGGGACCCATGAAAGGAGCTGTTGGTTTCAGGTGGGTGATGATGATTATTTAGGGGGGTGGGGAGAGGGAGGGGGGACAGGGTGGGGGCAGAAACGAAACATGACAAGGTGACAGGAGAGACCACACTTCTGGTCAAGGGGACGGCCCATCATGAGTTCTGCTCTTTTGAGAAATTACCTGAAGTACAAAAGTTTCTGCTGCCCGAACTCCCCCTGGCTGGCTAGATCATTTCAAGACTTCTGGTTTTTCATTTGCCTTTGTGGTTGGAATCCGGTGCCCCAGCATGCTAAAAATAACCCTCGAACTGACTTTTTCATGGTAATATCAACCCTGATTCGCCTCCTTCTGAGAGATGTGCCTGGGCTGTTTGCCGCGAATCCAGGTGGCTCATCCCTTGCTGGGGGGCTCCTGTCGTCCTGAGTCTTTCTGCCCTGTGGGTCTGGAGATAGGTGTTACGTGACTCTGGCCCCAGCACCTGTGTTCCTTCTGCTGTTGGGGCTCGTTTGTCACTGTGCCAGCACGGTCAGTCTGGAGGTCAGATGTCCCAAAAGTTCCACCCTCCAGAAAGCAGTGAAAACTAACGAGACGGCAAGAAAGCCTCAGCTCCCCATGTGTGACCTGAAGACCAGGCGCTCGAGCCCTTGTGTGGGCTCGGGACGCAGGACTTCCCGCGGCTGCTGCTCAGAGTCCCCCAGGCTCAGCTGGCGTGAGGTCCAGCCGTCTGGCCCTGAGCACTCTCGGCCCACAGCGGTCGATACTGCCGCCGGACACTGGCCCGTGGGGTGACACGCCCGTGACCGAGTGATGGAAACAGAGACCTCTGGGGCATTGCATGTCCGCGCAAGCGGGTTTATACGTTTGCCTCCTCTACCAATGAACTCCCCCGATTTGGCTGGGGAACAGGACAGAGGGGCAGTCTTCACTGCTTTGTAGAATTGCAAGAGTGGTGAGATTATGAATGACATTTTAATTTTTTGTGTATTTTCTTCCAAAGAAAATTGTTACTGGCCCGTGTTTTTCCTCCCCGTGCCTGTGGAAGGGGGCGTCTTCTGTCTCTGCCCTCATTTCTTCCTGCCCCTGAACAAGCCAGACTTCTTCCTACCTCGGGGAGGGCGTGCAGGAGCCCTTCTCCCAGGCAGAATGCTCCTTCCCGGAGCCTGAGGCGTCTACGCCCTGGTATCAGGCAGATCTCGACTCAGATGTGCCTCCTGGGGAGACGTGGTCGCACGAAGGTACCCCACAGAAGGTACCCCTGGCAACCTCCACAGCCTCGGCCTGTTCCCCTTCTCCCCGGCTGCTCGCGCCCTCGGGGAGGACTCCTCGCTCTTCTCTGGCCTCATTGGTGCCGAGCACAAGCTCCCAGGGCTTGGAACTCGGGGCCTGGCATGAAGCCTGGTCCACGGTCCTCCAACGGGGGGTGGTCACCTGGTCAAGACCCTTCCGTCCTGGGTTCACACCCTGCCTCTGACGCTTGTGGGGTGATGTGGGGTGAGTTACTTCACGTGTCTGCGCCTCCACTTGTATGAGGCGGACACGCCCAGCACCTTGTCCTGAGGATGCTGTGAAAATCTGAATACACCGGCAGGGCCCCCAGCTGCTGCCACGCTCCCCTCCCTAGGATTGGTGCTTCTCCGGGGACTGCGCCTCCCGTCACTGCCACTGTCACCGCTGCTACCACGACCACACCGACGAGGGCCACTGTCACCACCTCTACGGCTTATGATGACCGCTACAACTGCCACCGCTAGACTGCTGCTCTGAGGACTACTCCTCCAGCTGCGGCCACTGTTACTCTCACTACGCCGCTGTGATTTCTACTGTCGTGGGTACTAATGCCGCTACCACCCCCGCTGCCGCCGTTACTCCCGCTCCTGTCACTACACCGCCCTGCTGTTACTGCACCGTGCTGCTGTTACTCCTGCCATGTTACTCTGCTCCTGTCACTACACCGCCCTGCTGTTACTACACCACCCGGATGTTATTCCTGCCGCCGTTACTCTGCTCCCGTCACTACACCACGCTGTTACTCCTGCTGCTGTCACTACACCGCAGCTCCCCTTACTCCGGCTACTCCTGTGACTATTGCTACAAGACAGCTCCTCTTAATGCCACCACTGCTTCTATGTGCCACATGATTATGTCACTGCTACGATCATTGCTGCTAATTGAACGAATCCTTCTGTGCTTGCCAGTATCACAACCGTGGCGACGACTACCGCGGTGACCACCATGGGAGCCGCCGGTGTGGCGGCCTCTCGTGCTGTTACCTGCATGTGGGGGAGCGACGCACCCACCCTGCTTCCTTCTGGGTGGCGTCCGTGCACCCTCTTACCCTGCGTCTCTCTGAGCCTCCGTCGACTGTCCTGGGATTCGGGGTGGTGTCCTGTACTGGGGGCATCAGCGTGACATGCACATTGCTCGTCACGCTGGGGCGGTTTCAGCAGGACAGAGGGGTGGTTTTATGACACAGCAGCTCAGACGAGCTGCAGCTGTTTCCTTACTCCACCGTAAGGAAAGGGGACACTCCTTTTCTGCGGACTCACTTTGACCTTCGGTAGTGCACCCAAGTTAAATGCCAACTCTGGTCATAAAAACTCCCCGTGCTGAGTTTCTGTTCGGTGATAGTCTGGCATTATTCAAACTGACAGAGTCTGTCACGTAGTGCAAGGTTTGAAACCTCTTTATTCCTCTTGACAGCCAATATTTGGACAGCAGTTTACAGGTAAAACAGTACTTCGAAGGGACGTCTTCGAGTCAGTGACTGTGGGCATCTGAGCCAGAGGGGCCCGGCTGTGTGGGCTCCGCTGAGTGGCCCCCCCTCTCTGAGTCTCTGCTGCTTCTTCTATGAAATGGGGCTAAATCAGCACCTGGCTCCAGGGAGTAACACGAGGGGCCATGAGATCAGGCAGCTAAAATGTCCCGTGCACTGCCTGACACAGAACGGCCCATAAATACCTGTTATTTCTGCTCTATTGGAGAGAGGAATGCTCCCCGAAAACAGGGACAAAGCCTCAGCTCGGTGACTGGCACACCAGAGGCTGATGCACCCAACGGACGGAGAGAGCAGAGCTGAGCCCACAAGGCTGGGGTGGCATACGGTGCTGCCCTCTCTCCCTCCTCCTCCCGCTACAATGCCCTCCCTCCTCGGCCAGCACTGCCTCGGTGTCTCCCCTCCTTGTCGCGCCTGGATCCCAGGGGCTCTGGCATCAGCCACATGCACCTCCATGTGACTTAAATCAACACAGTTCCATCCTGAGAGCAACTTCGGGGCCTTTCCTTTATTCCAGGACTAACCAGCTCTGGATGAAGGGATTTTGGGCAAACAGGTATGACTGCTGTTGAATTAAAATCTTGCCAGGTGGAGGCCAGTGGCCTGGCTGGTGCAGGGTCCGTCTTACCCGCTGTGGTCCTGGACACACACAAGCCTGCAGGTGTGCACTGCAGGGAATGTCGGATTGGAGCTGCCCGCAACGCTCGTCAATGGGTCACAACGGGCTCACGGCCAACCTCAAGGTGGAGGGCTCAAGAAAGTTTCATGCTCACTGCAAACAGAGCTCCTAAGAGCCTCATTTCCTTATCAGACCACACCTTGGGCTTCTCTTCCTCCTTTAACCTTCACATGGAGGCTGGCCTGGCTGCTCTCTTCCCTCGCTCCACTGGCCACTAGTCCAGAGTCAGCACCAGCTAGCCTATACGGCACTCTGTGAACTGGAAAAAGTCACCCCTGTGGGAAGATGGGTTAAAAAAGGTGTTTACCCTGTGGGTAAACACAGACCTGAGGGCCTAGGGCTTGGCAAGCTGACAGCTGTGCCTTTTGTGTAAAGAAAATGGAGCCTCCCCGCCCCCCGGCCCCGCTTCAGAGAAGGCAGCATACTGCTTGTGTTTTTAGCTCCACTTGAAAGCCAGGTGCTTTGTGCAGTGCACAAACTGTACCACTGTGTGTGGCAGTCCTGCTTTGAATGCCCGATCCATTGGCCTCGAAAAGCCTGTGGTGTAATCTTTTGCCAGCCATGCCGTTATGTTCCTCAAAAATACCCGGATTGCTAAACAGCAGTTGGAAAGAAGTCACAAACAAAACCAACGACGGGGAATTAAATAGTCTCAAACCAAATTTCTAGATGGCGTTGGCGTCCCAAACAAACAAAATCTGCGAGTGCTAAAACCTGCTCCTGTAAGTAAAGGTCCCGATCCACTTGCTCTGAAGGGTTTGGGGAGCCTGGGCTCTGTGCTTGGGGTCCACGAGTTCTATGTTATGCAAACTGTACTCTAAAATATTCCTCCAAGCACTTACTGAGACCGAATGCCCTGGGGGCGCCTTTCCTAGAGTTTCAAAGGTTTGAGGAACACTTTCTTGGGGCTTCTCTGTTTGAGGTCCCTGTGTTGACAGGGTGAAGTGTAAACACATGTAGAATGACAGTAGTTAAAAAAAATCAGAGTATATCCTAAAAAAGGGAGAACCTCAAAAGCATAGGGACAGAGGGGTGCCTCTGGGTAAACACTGGAACTGACCCCATCCTCCGAAAATGGACAGAGTAAGAGCACCCACTTCATAGAACTGTTGAAGGGTCAAACGAGATCACGTACGCGAAGTTACCATCTTGCTGAGCACACGGTCAACGCTCAGTTAGACAGTAATTACTTCCTCTGCCGCTCAGCATGTCTGTAGGGCAGTCAGCCCCCAGCTAAGTGTCTCGAGTGTCCGGGGTGCACGATGATATTTCCCTTCATGGTTTTTTAAGGAAAAAGTATGTACAAATGTAAGAAGCACACACGAAAAATATTAGGGGTTGGCGAAGAATTTAAACAAGAGAGACATGTGGAACGTAGAAATGGGAGCCTCGTCCTTCCTCACGCTTCCGAGCCAACAGGCACGCGACGCTAGCGGTTTGCGAGGGCATCCTGCCGGGGCTCGAGTGGGTGTTTTGCTTTTATAAAAATACGATTATACCAAACGCACTGCCCTGCACCTTGCGGTGTCTGGATTTTGGAGGAATGTTTCGTTTCTGAGGGGCTCCTTTTTGCACTGATGTGGGCTTGCAAGTGGTCTGCTCCGGACTAGCCCCGTGTCCGTGGTTTCTGCTGGAGGATAGCAGAGGGATGCCTTATGGTCTTGGTTGCTTTCAAACAGCGATCGATGCCTTTCCTGCTGCAGAGGGGAAAGTGGGGGTGGTGTGTCCTTGCGTTTCCCTGCAGGGGCTGCGTGGCACGAAGACTGTAAGGCAGAGGTCCCCACAGCATGATGCCCGGGTTAGACACGGAGGACCTGTGACCTCGTCTAGGCTTTCTCTTTGGCGCTATATTGCAGAGCAGTTCTGGCCGAGAACAGTGCTGACAGAAAGAGCTTCTGAATTGGTATAAGAACAGTTATTTTGCAAAAGGGCAAAACTGAAAAAAAATTGTTTTAAAGAGCATTACAGTTATAGAAATGTGTCGCCTAAAATACTTTGTGACGGTTTGTGGGAATGTTCTGAGCCACATTATGAAAGAAGGACGCTGAGCCAGAGTTTTCAAGGGTGATCTGAAAAACCAACCCTGAGCCCGAAGAGCCTGACCCACCCTGGGGATGTCACAACGCTCAGCTCCCAGCGCCTCCTGGTGCTGGCCCCCGGGCGCACTCCTGCAGAGGGCGGGGTTTAAAGGAGAGGGTTTGCACTTTGATTAAGAAGGGACACGATCCACCCAGCACGTCCTCCACTGTCACGGCTCCTCACTGCCGACGATGGAGCAGCTCAGGTAGAAACAGACACAGTCATGATTTGTGACTTAGCAAGGGACACGAGGGCCATGCTCGGGTGGGTTCCCCTGAGTTTGGGCTTGTCTCCTTGGGGTCTTAGGCTTGTCCTGGCGACCACAGCCCCGCCCCGAGCTCCCTGCTCCCCAGCCGAGTCCCTGTGCAGCCGCCCTGGAGCTCTCTCCCAGGATCTCTCTGTCCACCGCTGCCTGTGTTTGCTCTCCTGCTTGGACAGGTTGACCCCGAGCTGCAGACTCCTAACCTCAGTGGGGTAAGTCAGTGGGGGGCGAAGGGCATTTGGTACTTTCGCACTGGATCTGTCATGGGGGCTCCTAACACATGCTCCTCCCTGACCTTGTAGAGACACTGCCAATTGCCCTGTCGAGTGCAGAGTCCAAGTGAGATGGATGCCTTCCCTGCCTCACTGTCATGGGGTCACCCCACCCCCAAGATTGGAGAGGAACCGAGAGGCTGACAGGTGACCAGTGACCCGGGCAGTCTGAGCCACTTCTGTGGGCTTTAGTTTCTGCGTCTGTAGAATGGGACAGGCACCCCAGCCCTCCGTAGCTCACAGGCTTGATGAGAGGCTGTAATGGGCCAGCAGGGGCCTGCGCCCTATGCCAGTAGCTGCCAAGCGCTCACGGCGTGTCCTAAAGATCTGCTGGTCGCGCTCTCCGGACTGCTTCACCTTGATGTGTGCGGTCTCTGGCAGCGTGCCTGGTCCACGGAGGGCCCAGCAAGTGTCTGCTGGCTGAAGACCGACAGCAGGAGACCTCGGTTTCAATACTCATTTGCCACCAAGCACCAAGAGAGCTTACTAGCTGCTAGGCATGGTCCTCGGTACTGGGTGAACAAAGAGACATGCAAGGCCAACATTCTGGACGGAGAGACGGATAGCCAGTGACCAAACAGATGAGTACAGAAGGACAAAGTGGCCCACGAAGAACCAGCATGTTCTAGATCAAGTCAGTTACATAGAAGGGACACAGCTAAAGCTACACGTGGAAACTGCCCTGTTTTATATGACAAACACACATACAGCACTTAACCCTGTGCTCAGTATGACTGTATGAGCTGTGACTATGAACCGATTAAATCCTTCCAACAGCCCTTTGGGAGTAGGCACCAACACCATCACCACATTCATCACCATTACTGCCATCACCATCATCACCACCACCACCATCATCACCATTACTGCCATCATCACCATCATCACCACCACCATCACCACCATCACCACCATTTCACAGATGAGGGAAGAGATGCCCAGTCATCCAAGGTTAGTGTGGTTGGCAGAGCAATGACCCCTTCTCCTAAAGAACCTGGGGTATGTGACCTTCATGGCAAAGGGACTTTGCAGATGTGATTATGTTAAGGGTCTTGAGGTGAAGAGATTATTCTGATGACCCAGGTGGGCTCAATGGAACCACAAGAGTCTCTGGCAGAGGGAGGTAGGAGGGTAAGAGTCTGAGAGAGGTGTGAGGACAGAGCAGCACCAGAGAGACTGGAAGCGGCCGTGCTGTGGGCTGTGAACTCCTGGGGCCAGGAACGTGGGCACCCCCAGACGCTGGAAAGCCACAGGAACGGATTCTTCCCAGAAGGCACATGGCCTGCGGACACCCTGATTTTAACCCAACAAGGCCGTGTCGGACTTGTAGGTCCCAGAACTCTGACATGACATGTCTGTGTTGTTTTAACCCGCTGAATTTGTGGTGCTCAGGTGTCATGGCGGCAACAAGTCCTGAAGAACAGAAAGGAGAACGATCTTCCACCCGCAATCGGCTTTGTAACCCGGCGCCCTTCTCAGAGCAGGGACAGGCTCACTGTGAGGCCACCGTTACCCAGTGTGCAAACATTCCAGGGGCCGACGACCCCCGGGATGCAGCACGTGCCCTGGGCTGACCCCGGGCCCCGAGAGGCTGTGTTCTGGCCACGTGCTGCGCGGCACACGGCCCCGTGCTCAGCCTGTCTGGGAGCTGATTTTGGATTACGACTTTTGCCCACATCTGTCTGAGCAAACAACCAAAGGGTAACTGCCCCAGGAGGCTTCGCTGGAGTCCATCCACTGCGGCCTCCTCGTGCCCAGAGAGGGAGGCACCCTTTTGCTCACCGAGGGGTGAGATGAATGTGCCCCTTGGTTCACTGCTGGTTGGAGCCAGATCTTCCACATAAAAAAAAAAAAAAGAAAGAAAGAAAGAAAAAGCAGGGGGGACAAAACCAGAAAACAAGAAGCTGAGGGTAGGGGGTATAGCAAAAACGCAGCTCCTCCCAGAGCGCCTGGTCTGAGTTTGCGGGACGGGGGAGGGGGGCAGTGCTGGGTGGCCTGGTCACCCCGGCCGGCCAGGCACCCTCATGTCGGGGGGCTAGAGGCTGAGTCAGAGCCCCCGGAGCAGCCGATGGGCCTCAGTGGGGCAGGAGCCCACCAGCCCAGGAAGAATCTGAGGCACAGGAACTGGCACAAACCCAACTTCTCTAAAAGTATTAAAAGCCCAGGGCCCACAGAGGCCTGATTGCAAGGCCCCGCGGGTGCTGACAGCCGGGTCCCTGACCGTTGAGACCCAGTGCGGTCCTGGCATTGAGCAATAGGGCTCTGCCCTCGGGCTGTACCCACCCTGCCCTGCCCTGCCCTGTCCCACTCAGGCTGAGGGAGAGGAGAGGAGAGGCAGCTGCCGGTGTGCCTATGTGTGTGCATGCGTGCACATGCATGTGTGTTCCTGTGTGTGCATGTGACCGTGTAGGGACGTGTGTGCATGCGTGTGTATTTAACCACGTGGGGATGTGTGCATGTGTGTGCACATGCATGCGGGTTCCTGTGTGTGCATGCATGTGTGTTTAACCGTGTAGGGATGTGTGTGCTCTATGTGCCTGTATGTGCATATGACCAGGTAGGGACGTGTGTTCCTCTGTGCACATGTGTGGCCTCATGTGTCAGTGTGTAGGCCAGTGAGTGGCTCCCACAGTCTTCCAGGCTTTGGGTATCCCGGGCAGTCTCCAGGGTGGCCTCTTCTCCGAGGAGAGCCAGAGAGGCCCTGGGCGGGGCCCCAGTGTGGACCTGGGGCTGCTGCTGCCTGGGAGGGATGGGTAGTAGTAACAGAATAACTAATTTATTGAGCTCTTACTATATGCTGGGCCCTTGTTCTAAGCCCATCGTGGCACCCATCTCTGTAACCCACGTGCCTACGAGATAAGAATGACTTTTAGCCCCATTGTATGGAGCAGGAAGTCCAGAGACGGGAATCGTTTTCCCAAGACCACTCAGCAATGGAGCAGAGCTAGCGAGCCTGGATCCAGGGCTGAGGCCCTGATACTCCACTCTCCTGCCTCACGGGAGAGTAACCGCCTGAGCCATCCAGGGCAGTGTGGCCCCAGCAGGGTGGCCGCTCCTTCTCTCCCATGTGTGTCCTGCAAGTTGGCCCCCTTGGAGCTTCTAAGCCCTTTGCTGACTTGGAAGCGAGGCCTCGTCCTGGGCCTGAGAGGGTCTTGGCTGCTGGGACTCATGTATTGGGATGACAAGCCATGGGGGGTGGTGTGAGTGACGCTCCAAGGCCCTTCTCAGGAATCTCTCCAGTGGCTTAGAAGCATCTGTCTGCCCATTTCTGGGGTCTTGTCCCTTCTGCTGACTCCAGGGCATTTCTGAGGCCTTCAGCTCCGGGAGAGGCTTACATC
>NC_048229.1:78657129-78658269 GCF_002007445.2 Ailuropoda melanoleuca
TGGGGGGCCTCACACAAAAGCTGTTTGTGGCTGTCACTGCAGACCTGGTGGATCATGGCAGGCCTGGCATCGTCCCCAGCCCAAGAGCGCCTGCCGACCCGGGTGTGTTCCGCTCCACGCCTCAGCAGTGTGGCCAGCTCCTGGCTCTGCCTCCCTCCCCAACTGCTGCAACATCAGAAATTCCCGCCTCCCACCTCCATGCCAGCTCTGGCCTCCGACCCTTTCTCTCCCGGCCGGGGTCTCCGTTTGGACCTGCAACTTTCCTGGCTCTGATGTCTGCTGCCTGTGGTCTCTGAGGTGCAGCTCTGGGCACGTGAGATGATGTGTTGGTTTCCCCCGTGATTCCACTGGGTTTCTTCACGTATTTTGAAGCTGTTAGTAGGGGTTAATATAGCTTGTTCTATGTTCCTAACAAAGTGACCCTGTTGTCACTAGGAAATGGCCATCTCGCCCTGGTGGTGTTTTGCCCTAGAGTCTCCTTCGTCTGATATTTATACGGCTGCCCCTATTTCCCTCTAATACATAATACACAAGTATTAGATATTGCCATTAGGTTAAATTACAAAAAAGCCACACACGTGAACATACTTGACAGCCCTATCTCTTAAAATGGTTCTAGGGTAGACAGCACAGAAGGGAGAAGGTGGGGTCCCAGCACCAGGCACTGTGCTAACATTCCCTGATTCTCTCCCTCCGTTTCCCCGAATCCTACGTGACGGGTGTTTTGTCGCTCCCATTTTGCGAAGAAGAAAACAAAGATGTAGTTTGAGAGGAATGCCGGCCGTGCTTCCCTCACCGAGCGGAAGAGCCAAGCTTTGCCCGAGACTGCTGGTGTCAGAGGTCACGCTCCTGGTGCGGCACCCGGCGCGGCACCCTGCACGTGGACACTATGAGCTTGGAGAGACACACCTGTCTGAGGTCCTGTGGGCAAGAAGTGGCAAAGCCAGGCTTGGAGAGGCCACGTCGCGTGCTCACAAACACTCGGAAGGCAGGTGGTGGGGCTGGGGCTCGCGCCAGATCTCTGTGGGTCTAGCAACGTGAGTTCACAGATGACCGACCCACCGTGAGCTCTCTGGGGGACGTTCCAGGCACAGTCCCAACCTTTTGAAATGGCTGTCATGGAATGAAAACACCTCGGTT
>NC_048229.1:78658780-78663641 GCF_002007445.2 Ailuropoda melanoleuca
ACAAAACCAGAAAACAAGAAGCTGAGGGTAGGGGGTATAGCAAAAACGCAGCTCCTCCCAGAGCGCCTGGTCTGAGTTTGCGGGACGGGGGAGGGGGGCAGTGCTGGGTGGCCTGGTCACCCCGGCCGGCCAGGCACCCCCATGTCGGGGGGCTAGAGGCTGAGTCAGAGCCCCCGGAGCAGCCGATGGGCCTCAGTGGGGCAGGAGCCCACCAGCCCAGGAAGAATCTGAGGCACAGGAACTGGCACAAACCCAACTTCTCTAAAAGTATTAAAAGCCCAGGGCCCACAGAGGCCTGATTGCAAGGCCCCGCGGGTGCTGACAGCCGGGTCCCTGACCGTTGAGACCCAGTGCGGTCCTGGCATTGAGCAATAGGGCTCTGCCCTCGGGCTGTACCCACCCTGCCCTGCCCTGCCCTGTCCCACTCAGGCTGAGGGAGAGGAGAGGAGAGGCAGCTGCCGGTGTGCCTGTGTGTGTGCATGCGTGCATATGCATGTGTGTTCCTGTGTGTGCATGTGACCGTGTAGGGACGTGTGTGCATGCGTGTGTATTTAACCACGTGGGGATGTGTGCATGTGTGTGCACATGCATGCGGGTTCCTGTGTGTGCATGCGTGCGTGTTTAACCGTGTAGGGATGTGTGTGCTCTATGTGCCTGTATGTGCATATGACCAGGTAGGGACGTGTGTTCCTCTGTGCACATGTGTGGCCTCATGTGTCAGTGTGTAGGCCAGTGAGTGGCTCCCACAGTCTTCCAGGCTTTGGGTATTCCGGGCAGTCTCCAGGGTGGCCTCTTCTCCGAGGAGAGCCAGAGAGGCCCTGGGCGGGGCCCCAGTGTGGACCCGGGGCTGCTGCTGCCTGGGAGGGATGGGTAGTAGTAACAGAATAACTAATTTATTGAGCTCTTACTATATGCTGGGCCCTTGTTCTAAGCCCATCGTGGCACCCATCTCTGTAACCCACGTGCCTACGAGATAAGAATGACTTTTAGCCCCATTGTATGGAGCAGGAAGTCCAGAGACGGGAATCGTTTTCCCAAGACCACTCAGCAATGGAGCAGAGCTAGCGAGCCTGGATCCAGGGCTGAGGCCCTGATACTCCACTCTCCTGCCTCACGGGAGAGTAACCGCCTGAGCCATCCAGGGCAGTGTGGCCCCAGCAGGGTGGCCGCTCCTTCTCTCCCATGTGTGTCCTGCAAGTTGGCCCCCTTGGAGCTTCTAAGCCCTTTGCTGACTTGGAAGCGAGGCCTCGTCCTGGGCCTGAGAGGGTCTTGGCTGCTGGGACTCATGTATTGGGATGACAAGCCATGGGGGGGTGGTGTGAGTGACGCTCCAAGGCCCTTCTCAGGAATCTCTCCAGTGGCTTAGAAGCATCTGTCTGCCCATTTCTGGGGTCTTGTCCCTTCTGCTGACTCCAGGGCATTTCTGAGGCCTTCAGCTCCGGGAGAGGCTTACATCTGTCAGTGCGACGCTCCAGGATTTAGAGGAGATGCCAGTCCCTCCAGCCTCCTGCCCTCGCTGGTCAGGGGCTCCTGGCCTGCCGTTTTCCTTCCTGGTGTCCCACGTGCAGCTGCCTGGAGTTCACTTTCTGCAGCCCAGCACACAGTGTCACCAACCCCTTGGGCCTAGGGAGAGAGTGAGTCCCCGCCTTCCTGACTCCTGGCCCTGGCTGTCCTGGGGCTGCCGGCAGTGGTCACACGCAGGACAGCTGAATGACACATGTGGACCCAGCTCCTGGTGTACCAGGTGGGCATTGGGTGCCAGGCTTTAAGAGGGCTGTGGTGTGGCAGTCACATGCCTGGGGCCTAGAGCCTCCCTGTGGGGCTCACCTTCCAGCTCCCGGACTTTCTAGCCATGGGATCTACCAATCCTCTGCGTGCCTGGGTTTCCCCGTGAGGGACGTGGGGACAGTTCCTGCCTCCCCTGCCTCAGGTAGGTGTGAGGATTAATGCGGGACTCGCATGGTGTTCTTGGCGCCTAGCTCTTTGGAAGGGAGGGGCTCCCGGAGGGAAGCTGCGGTCGTGGGCTTCTCAAAGGAGGGGTGTTGCATTCTGAGCTCTGCCTTGGCCAGGAGCTGACATCTGTCAGATGGGGACCCCAAAGCTTCCATGTTCAGACCTGAGGCCGGGCTTATCTCCTGAGCCCTCTCTCTGCTCTCCTACCCACTTGAGGGTCCAGGAAGCCAGTTCGTGCCAAGCATCTCCCTTGTACACAAGCAGGTGCAGACCCCCAGCACGCACAGCCTCACGTCAGCCCTGGACAGGGAGGGGTGTACCGTGACTGCCCCAGCTCCCACGGGACCCATTCATGACCGAAGCAGGACGTGGAGCCAGCGGGGTGGCTAGAAGATTCCGGAAGCAGACAGTGCAGAGAGTGTGTAGCAGGGTCTGGGGTCTGGCTCTTCGTCACTGCGTCTCTCTGGCAGATGGCTGTACCACGCCGTGCCTCAAGGGGCCTCTCAGTCCAGGGCTCCTGCGAGGATGCAAGGAACCAGCACGGGGACGGAGCTCCCATCGGGCAGATAACCAGCCCCGAACGCACGCGCACGAGTCACTGTCTTGATTACGCAGATGCTTTTGCGGTGGGGACACAGACCTGGAGAGAGGAAGTGGCTCCCATGAGCACCACCTGGGCATAGTGGCAGCGTGACTGGCGGAGCTGGGACCAAACCTTGCTCCTTCACACCCCGGAGCTTCTGCGTTAGGGTCCGCGGCGTGCATGCCCTCGGGGAGCTTGGGGGTGCGGCCCGCCGCGTCCTCAACGCCTCCCCCGGCAGCTGCGTGGCCTGCCATGGCAGGGCCCTGGTGACAGCGAGCCGCAGCTCTGGGCCTGGGGAGCAGTACTAACCACTCTGGGTCTCCATTTCCTGCCTCATCTGGAAGGCCACCTGCAGGGGCTCCCACTGTCCCCCTGGCGCTCGGACATGCTCATGCTTTCACGCTGGAAGGAGGCAAGTTTTTGAAGAGTTTTCTCTGAGGTCATGTCTGCCTAGAAGCCACACTGACCGTGAGCCTGAATGACCCCGGTAATTCCTTCCTTTCGGCCTGTGGTGAGGACGAAACACACTTGTTTACGGATGGCATGAAGCTACGTGTCCTTAATTCCACATGTAATAGGCCCACGTCAGGAAGCCTGGAAAGCACAGGGAAACACAGAGTTGGGGAGGAAAAGAAACAAACAAAACGTAGCATGGGGAATTAAAAAAAAAAAAAAAAACAACCAAAAAAGAAAGTGAAAAAGAAAGCTGGACAAGTGTCTCTAACTGGACACGGCGTTGTCATAAGCTTCCCTGGGACTGCTGCCGCTCCCAGCGCTGATGTCTTAACATCTAGGCATGTGGCCCCTCGGAGCCGCTGCAGGAAACTCATTTTCTGAAGCTTGTCCTGTGCCCCAGATGCCTACTGACCCATGAGGCCGCCCCGGCTGACCCCTCCAGCAGGCTCCATGTCCAGCGGTGAAGCATGGGGGTTTCGGGGTACTCTAGACTCAGACTGCCTGCGCTGGCCCCCTTTCTCTGCCCCATTTTTCTGGGTGGCCTTGGGTTGTTTTCGGACTTCATTGTGCCTCACTTTGCTCATCTGTGGAATGGGATCCTAGTAAGCTGATGGATGAGAAGAGAAGGTGCCCGGATGGAGGGGCCGTGCTGGGGGGCGGGGTCGCTGCTGTGACTCTAGCCTCACCCGGGGCTCATCGACTAAGAAACAGTCGCTTAAAGAGCGTGTGTGGGAGGGAAGCAGGCCCAGGGGGATGGAGCAGCTGTTCTGGATGGAGGAGCTTCCACGACCCGGCATGGACTGTCGGAAGTCGCAAGGGGCACGGGCTGCTTTCAGTCTGGTCAATACTGTTGGTTTATGTTCAAGATGCAGAGATGCCTTGGGGCGCCTGGGTGGCACAGCGGTTAAGCGTCTGCCTTCAGCTCAGGGCGTGATCCCGGTGTTGTGGGATCGAGCCCCACATCGGGCTCCTCTGCTATGAGCCTGCTTCTTCCTCTCCCACTCCCCCTGCTTGTGTTCCCTCTCTCGCTAGCTGTCTCTATCTCTGTCAAATAAATAAATAAAATATTAAAAAAAAAAAACCAAAGCAAACCAAAGTACCTACACCTAAAGTTCACCCCTTATACAAAGGTGAACTCAAAGTTACGACCACCATCGATTCAAAATAAAACATAAAAATATAAAAGTTTAAAAAGGAAGAACACTAGACTATCTTTAGGACGTAGGGATTGGTTGGTTCTTAACCATAACATTAAAAGCACACTGCATAAAATAAAACATTTGATAAACAGGACTTTACCAATACTGAAAAGTTTTACTCTACTAAGACCTTTGCTCAAATTAGGAGCACAACAATATAAGCTATAGACTAGGTGAACATATTTGCAAACCACTTATCCGCCGAAGAGCTTCTACCTAGAATATATAAAGAACTCTCAATGCTCAACAGGAAAAATAAGACAAACTATCCAACCAGAAAGTGGACAAAGAGACATAAACGTTACATCAAAAAGAACATGCAGGTGGCAAATAAGCACAAGAAAAAATTGTTCAACATCTCTAGCCATGAGGGAAATGCAAATGAAAACCTGAGTTACCACTACTACCCACCTGTTAGGACAGCTGGTTAGTATAAAACAGTAAAAACATCAACGCTGGAAAGAGCCAGCTCTCTAACATTGCTGGAGGGAAGGTAAATGGAACAGCCACTCTGGTAAGACAGTTTGATTGGTTCTACAGAAGTGAAACATAAACCCTATTACCTAGCAAGCGCTTCCATGGACCTTCACCCCAGAGAATGAAAATTTAATGCCCCATGAAACACTGTGCGCTAATGTTCACTGCCGGTTTATTTGTAATAGCTGAAAGA
>NC_048229.1:78669323-78689941 GCF_002007445.2 Ailuropoda melanoleuca
GGGGGGTGGTGTGAGTGACGCTCCAAGGCCCTTCTCAGGAATCTCTCCAGTGGCTTAGAAGCATCTGTCTGCCCATTTCTGGGGTCTTGTCCCTTCTGCTGACTCCAGGGCATTTCTGAGGCCTTCAGCTCCGGGAGAGGCTTACATCCGTCAGTGTGACGCTCCAGGATTTAGAGGAGATGCCGGTCCCTCCAGCCTCCTGCCCTCGCTGGTCAGGGGCTCCTGGCCTGCCGTTTTCCTTCCTGGTGTCTAACGTGCAGCTGCCTGGAGTTCACTTTCTGCAGCCCGGCACAGTGTCACCAACCCCTTGGGCCTAGGGAGAGAGTGAGTCCCCGCCTTCCTGACTCCTGGCCCTGGCTGTCCTGGGGCTGCCGGCAGTGGTCACACGCAGGACAGCTGAATGACACATGTGGACCCAGCTCCTGGTGTACCAGGTGGGCATTGGGTGCCAGGCTTTAAGAGGGCTGTGGTGTGGCAGTCACATGCCTGGGGCCTAGAGCCTCCCTGTGGGGCTCACCTTCCAGCTCCCGGACTTTCTAGCCATGGGATCTACCAATCCTCTGCGTGCCTGGGTTTCCCCGTGAGGGATGTGGGGACAGTTCCTGCCTCCCCTGCCTCAGGTAGGTGTGAGGATTAATGCGGGACTCGCATGGTGTTCTTGGCGCCTAGCTCTTTGGAAGGGAGGGGCTCCCGGAGGGAAGCTGCGGTCGTGGGCTTCTCAAAGGAGGGGTGTTGCATTCTGAGCTCTGCCTTGGCCAGGAGCTGACATCTGTCAGATGGGGACCCCAAAGCTTCCATGTTCAGACCTGAGGCCGGGCTTATCTCCTGAGCCCTCTCTCTGCTCTCCTACCCACTTGAGGGTCCAGGAAGCCAGTTCGTGCCAAGCATCTCCCTTGTACACAAGCAGGTGCAGACCCCCAGCACGCACAGCCTCACGTCAGCCCTGGACAGGGAGGGGTGTACCGTGACTGCCCCAGCTCCCACGGGACCCATTCATGACCGAAGCAGGACGTGGAGCCAGCGGGGTGGCTAGAAGATTCCGGAAGCAGACAGTGCAGAGAGTGTGTAGCAGGGTCTGGGGTCTGGCTCTTCGTCACTGCGTCTCTCTGGCAGATGGCTGTACCACGCCGTGCCTCAAGGGGCCTCTCAGTCCAGGGCTCCTGCGAGGATGCAAGGAACCAGCACGGGGACGGAGCTCCCATCGGGCAGATAACCAGCCCCGAACGCACGCGCACGAGTCACTGTCTTGATTACGCAGATGCTTTTGCGGTGGGGACACAGACCTGGAGAGAGGAAGTGGCTCCCATGAGCACCACCTGGGCATAGTGGCAGCGTGACTGGCGGAGCTGGGACCAAACCTTGCTCCTTCACACCCCGGAGCTTCTGCGTTAGGGTCCGCGGCGTGCATGCCCTCGGGGAGCTTGGGGGTGCGGCCCGCCGCGTCCTCAACGCCTCCCCCGGCAGCTGCGTGGCCTGCCATGGCAGGGCCCTGGTGACAGCGAGCCGCAGCTCTGGGCCTGGGGAGCAGTACTAACCACTCTGGGTCTCCATTTCCTGCCTCATCTGGAAGGCCACCTGCAGGGGCTCCCACTGTCCCCCTGGCGCTCGGACATGCTCATGCTTTCACGCTGGAAGGAGGCAAGTTTTTGAAGAGTTTTCTCTGAGGTCATGTCTGCCTAGAAGCCACACTGACCGTGAGCCTGAATGACCCCGGTAATTCCTTCCTTTCGGCCTGTGGTGAGGACGAAACACACTTGTTTACGGATGGCATGAAGCTACGTGTCCTTAATTCCACATGTAATAGGCCCACGTCAGGAAGCCTGGAAAGCACAGGGAAACACAGAGTTGGGGAGGAAAAGAAACAAACAAAACGTAGCATGGGGAATTAAAAAAAAAAAAAAAAGCAACCAAAAAAGAAAGTGAAAAAGAAAGCTGGACAAGTGTCTCTAACTGGACACGGCGTTGTCATAAGCTTCCCTGGGACTGCTGCCGCTCCCAGCGCTGATGTCTTAACATCTAGGCATGTGGCCCCTCGGAGCCGCTGCAGGAAACTCATTTTCTGAAGCTTGTCCTGTGCCCCAGATGCCTACTGACCCATGAGGCCGCCCCGGCTGACCCCTCCAGCAGGCTCCATGTCCAGCGGTGAAGCATGGGGGTTTCGGGGTACTCTAGACTCAGACTGCCTGCGCTGGCCCCCTTTCTCTGCCCCATTTTTCTGGGTGGCCTTGGGTTGTTTTCGGACTTCATTGTGCCTCACTTTGCTCATCTGTGGAATGGGATCCTAGTAAGCTGATGGATGAGAAGAGAAGGTGCCCGGATGGAGGGGCCGTGCTGGGGGGCGGGGTCGCTGCTGTGACTCTAGCCTCACCCGGGGCTCATCGACTAAGAAACAGTCGCTTAAAGAGCGTGTGTGGGAGGGAAGCAGGCCCAGGGGGATGGAGCAGCTGTTCCGGATGGAGGAGCTTCCACGACCCGGCATGGACTGTCGGAAGTCGCAAGGGGCACGGGCNGATGGAGCAGCTGTTCCGGATGGAGGAGCTTCCACGACCCGGCATGGACTGTCGGAAGTCGCAAGGGGCACGGGCTGCTTTCAGTCTGGTCAATACTGTTGGTTTATGTTCAAGATGCAGAGATGCCTTGGGGCGCCTGGGTGGCAGAGCGGTTANGGTTAAGCGTCTGCCTTCAGCTCAGGGCGTGATCCCGGTGTTGTGGGATCGAGCCCCACATCGGGCTCCTCTGCTATGAGCCTGCTTCTTCCTCTCCCACTCCCTGCTTGTGTTCCCTCTCTCGCTAGCTGTCTCTATCTCTGTCAAATAAATAAATAAAATCTTAAAAAAAAAAAAAAGATGCAGAGATGCCAAAACCGAGGTCCGTAGTCAGCAGCGTAGTGCATGGGGCTGGGCGTCTTCCTTTCACGTCTGTGACCCGGGGATCCTGCTGGAGGTCTTCGGAATGGGGCTCTGGCTGCACCCCTGTGCGGTTCTGGCCCTGCCACCCCCTCGGGTCCTGCGCACTCACCCTGCGCGCAGCGGGTGCCCAGTGGGTGCTGGTGGGCACACGGACATGGGGGCACGGACAGGAGCGTCAGCCGGAGAAGGAGCAAAGGCAGGGATATTCTCTGGTCCCTGAGCCCAGGACTGTCAGCAAGGCCAGAGTCGTGCCGAGGTTCACATCCCATCAGTGTGGGCACGTAGGGTGAGGGCACAGCCGGCCCTGACCTGTCAGCGCACTGCCCTGGCCTGGACTCTGCTCTTGGGATCTGCTCCACTTTCTTTCATTTTTACTTTCCTTCTTATCCTTGCAGTTCAAGGTTTCAAGGTGCAGAGGCCGGTCAGGGCTATGGAGGTGGGACGAGCTTCAGCAAGATGCTCCCAGGGGGACCCCGACCTCTCAGGTGCTGCGATGGGCCCCGAGGGTGTCTCCTTGCTTTCAGCCTTCCTTTCGCAACGGTCAAGTGACTGCACAGGAGGACGTCTGGGCAGGACCCCTTCCTGCTTGGCACACCCTTGCAAGACCCTGCTCGCGCCCCCTTGCCAGTGGCCAACCTCTGGGGCCACTTGGAAGGCACAGGCACAGCTGGAACAGCCGCGTCGCCCTCAGAGGGGCTCTCCAAACTTCTGAGACCCTTGGAGTCTCAAGGTTCCCAAAGGAGGCAGCACCCCCTGCTGGCAGGTCACGGCACCCCTTCCTCCAATTCCCCTTGCCCTGAAACTATGGGATATTTGCTCACCACTGAGTCCATTTGCTGCCTTTGGGGCCACAGGGTACCCGTGGGGTGGCCGTGTTTGCAGATGTGGCCTCCCAATAACTCCCAAATCCCACCCGTGGACATACATCCCCAAGGAATTCCTACTGGGGGTCCGTCGGGGGGCAGGGATGGGGGTGTTCAGTGTTACGTATGCGGGGAGTGTGGGGCCGTGCAGCCCCCAGACTGGGCGCACAGGCAGTGGCATAGACAAATTTAAAAATGTGATAACGAGTTTAAAAAAAAAACAAACAATGAACTGGAAAGAGAATATGACACGAACCCCTACGTTCACCAGATAGAAAAAGCATGGACAACTATAAGGGGGAATCATACAAAATTACCATTGTTTTACTGGTTTATCTTTTAACCTACAGCAATGGGAATGTCCTGTCAGGTGACCCTGCACGCTCTGGTGTGTTTACAGGGCAGAGGGCAAAGGCAGTGAACCCCCACGGCTCCCCCAAACCACGCGGTTGATTCCCGTAGTACGTGGTCGAGCAAACCAGAGACGAACAGTCCACACCACTTCACCTACACAAGTTCCAACCAGGCAGATCGGATCTACGTTACTGCACGTGAGGCCAGGTTTACCCTGCAGGGGTGAGTGGTGATGTGAGGGGGCACAGGGGCTTCTGGGGGTGATAACGGGCCGCGTGTGAAATCCACGGAGGCCTGTGTGCGTGATCTGTGCACTCACTGTGCCCCCGCCACCCTGCGAGACATGTTCAGGGATGCGTGCCCCGAAAGCAACCGGGCGTTGACGGGACACAGAGGAGTGCAGGTATGTGCTGGCGTGCTGGAATAGGTGCCCAGGGCGGGAGGCAATGAGGCGGACGGGGCCCAGGACTTTTCTCCTGCCTCCTGGGCAGCCCAGGGGACATCCAGGGTTCCCTGGCGACAGCCGAGTCCCCCCCTCCCTCCCCAAGCTGTCCCCTGCAGCCCTGCACTGCTGGAGACCCAGCCCCGGCTGGCAGGAAAGGAGGAAAGTCCCCACTGGTTTCTTTCTCTTGCCGCTGAAGGAGCTGCAGGTATTTGTTCCTGAAACTCACAGCTGAGCTAATTTTACACCACAAGTGAGACACTGGGGAGAGAAACGAAACGATGCTCCCGGGGGTCTGATCCGAGCAGGATGGGAACCCTGGCCGGATGGCGGGGGTGACGCTGGCCGACGGGGTGGCGGAGCAAGGTCTGGTGGACACGGGGGCTCAGAGTCCCCCTGGCATCGATTCATAACCTTCGACGGGGCACTAAGAACTGTGGGCTCGCTTTCTGACTCTGTCACTCGGCCTCGGTTTCCCCATTTCCACGGGGCGGGGTGGACACAGCGGTGCCTGGGGACCCCCACATGCCCATGGCAGTGCCCCATCTTCACTTCGTCTTCCTCTCTCACGTTAGGGGACCCATCCTGCCTCCGTAGCAGAAAAAGTCACATCATGTTTGTGTTTTCAGGAAAACTGAAGCCAACACTGAAAGCCCATCATGACTTCGCAAGAACACCAGTGGGGCCCAGGTTGGCAGGATGCCTGTCGTCACATGAGCACGCGGGGGGCTGTCCCGGCTTTGAGGACACAACACGCCAAGGGAAGGCTTTACATCAAATAACGCTGCCTAAAAATAACTCATTTGCTGCAACTACTTGGGACATACGATCACCCAAAATGCTTCCAGAACTCTGAACAACCAAAAGACAGGAAAGGTGTTAAAGACATCTGTACGTGAGGTTGTCAGTCACACTTACTCACGCCAGGAGGTCTCTTCTTTCTCCCGGCCGCGGGAGCCTGTGGGAACGGCGGGAAGGAAATCAGAGCGAATTTTCTCTGAAACGCTTCCCTGGATCCTTTAGCTGGCTCGCCCTCAGAAGCTGCCGACCATTCTTAAAAGAGCAAGTGTTATTTCTGATCTTATTTTTCCAGAGGACGGCGGAACTTCATGTCCTTCCCCCCTCACGCCCGCCACGGACAGGAGTTAAAATAGGAAAAATGCTTGGGTTAGCAAGAACAGACAGGCTGCGTGAGCAAGGTCATATCCGGCATCCTCGGAATGTTGGGGACCCCAGAGCATTGTCAGGATTGTGCCCAAAGTCAGACATTGTGGAGCCTCAGTTGGACATGAAAGGGGACATGGCGGAGAGAAATGAAGGCCCTGGTGATGCTGAGAGGCAGGCGTGAGCCTCGGAGCCTCCACTCAAGAAGAAGAAAGTGTGTTCTGGAGTCAGAGAACATGTGAGTTGGGGACTCTGGAGAGGGAGGGGAGACTTGTGGGTTATGGAAGCAGGAGGAGAAGAAGTCAGGGAGAGGAAGAAAGTAAAATGCTGAGCACAAAACTCAGCCCTGAGCTTCCTGGAAGCCACAGCAAAAAGGGAGCACGATGAGCTCTTGTCTAGGAAGAAGCGGACAGGCCACCCCTGCAGGTACGTACGGAATTGTGAGCGGGCGTCCAAACGCTCGCTAAATTGTGGAAGTGTGTCTGGAAGGTCAGTGGCTTGATAGCCCTGAGCTTCACGAGTGGGGGGCCTCACACAAAAGCTGTTTGTGGCTGTCACTGCAGACCTGGTGGATCATGGCAGGCCTGGCATCGTCCCCAGCCCAAGAGCGCCTGCCGACCCGGGTGTGTTCCGCTCCACGCCTCAGCAGTGTGGCCAGCTCCTGGCTCTGCCTCCCTCCCCAACTGCTGCAACATCAGAAATTCCCGCCTCCCACCTCCATGCCAGCTCTGGCCTCCGATCCTTTCTCTCCTGGCCGGGGTCTCCGTTCGGACCTGCAACTTTCCTGGCTCTGACGTCTGCTGCCTGTGGTCTCTGAGGTGCAGCTCTGGGCACGTGAGATGATGTGTTGGTTTCCCCCGTGATTCCACTGGGTTTCTTCACGTATTTTGAAGCTGTTAGTAGGGGTTAATATAGCTTGTTCTATGTTCCTAACAAAGTGACCCTGTTGTCACTAGGAAATGGCCATCTCGCCCTGGTGGTGTTTTGCCCTAGAGTCTCCTTCGTCTGATATTTATACGGCTGCCCCTATTTCCCTCTAATACATAATACACAAGTATTAGATATTGCCATTAGGTTAAATTACGAAAAAGCCACACACGTGAACATACTTGACAGCCCTATCTCTTAAAATGGTTCTAGGGTGGACAGCACAGAAGGGAGAAGGTGGGGTCCCAGCACCAGGCACTGTGCTAACACTCCCTGATTCTCTCCCTCCGTTTCCCCGAATCCTACGTGACGGGTGTTTTGTCGCTCCCATTTTGCGAAGAAGAAAACAAAGATGTAGTTTGAGAGGAATGCCGGCCGTGCTTCCCTCACCGAGCGGAAGAGCCAAGCTTTGCCCGAGACTGCTGGTGTCAGAGGTCACGCTCCTGGTGCGGCACCCGGCGCGGCACCCTGCACGTGGACACTATGAGCTTGGAGAGACACACCTGTCTGAGGTCCTGTGGGCAAGAAGTGGCAAAGCCAGGCTTGGAGAGGCCATGTCGCGTGCTCACAAACACTCGGAAGGCAGGTGGTGGGGCTGGGGCTCGCGCCAGATCTCTATGGGTCTAGCAACGTGAGTTCACAGATGACCGACCCACCGTGAGCTCTCTGGGGGACGTTCCAGGCACAGTCCCAACCTTTTGAAATGGCTGTCATGGAATGAAAACACCTCGGTTTTTGCTGTCAGAGGCCGAAACGCCTCTGGCATCAAAGGTGGAGGTGGTCAGGTGCTTTCCTGCGCTCTGTAGCATGTGCGCGTTGGTGGAGCCTTCTGGACGTTCCTCCCAGGTGGGGAGCTGCCATGCTCTGCTGACCCTGACAGGCGAGAAAACAGACATGGCCAGCTGTGTGTGTGGACAGCAGGACCACATGCGATCACACGTGCCGCGTGCCAGCCACAAGGGGGGGGTCCTGCTGCGCACATGTGAAGACCTGCCCCCTGGCCTCTCCCGCCTCTGTCCTCACGCATCTTCCCGGGTCTGACGCCAGACTTACCTGGGGTCCCGGCACCTGCCGATCCTCTCTCCACGGGGTCCCCCCTGGACGGAGTCTGACGGTTGTTCTAGATAAAGCAGAAAGTACATTTGGTCTTTGCTGGACACACAGTAACCACTCTCATCAGCAGCATGATCTGAAATATCTACTCTGGCTGGAAGATATCCTCATGTTCCAGTTTTGTTCTGGGTCATTCGTTCGAGAAGCCTGGAGGGTGAGTTCCAGACGTAATGTTTACCACATTTTTCTACTTGTGGCTTACTGAGACACACAAACACACTCAGATTTGGGTTTTATTCCTTCCGGGATTTCCTAAGTGGAAGCCATGGACCTCTGGTCTGTTTATTCACTCAACAAACATCGAAGGGGACCGACTGTGCTGGATAAATATCTGGTCGAGTGGGCATGTTTCCACCAAGGGGTGGGGCAAACACGGAAGCCAGCATGCTTTCTCGGGGGGCTGCCTGTGGGACAGTGGTATCAACGGTGTTGGGGTTAGAACCTCTTTGGCTCCTTCTAGGCCCACCTCTCCTTTGGCTGCCTTACTGCTTCCGCTGCCCAGAGAGGTCTACCTGCGTGATCTTCTGGCTGCACGACCGTGCACGTCCCCCGACTAAAGTCAGCATCCCCCCCCTCCCCGGCTCCTCTGGTCTTTTTATTCGTGGTTCCAGCTCATCCTCGTTACCCGCTCCACGCCTCAGCAGTGTGGCCAGCTCCTGGCTCTGCCTCCCTCCCCAACTGCTGCAACATCAGAAATTCCCGCCTCCCACCTCCATGCCAGCTCTGGCCTCCGACCCTTTCTCTCCCGGCCGGGGTCTCCGTTTGGACCTGCAACTTTCCTGGCTCTGATGTCTGCTGCCTGTGGTCTCTGAGGTGCAGCTCTGGGCACGTGAGATGATGTGTTGGTTTCCCCCGTGATTCCACTGGGTTTCTTCATGTATTTTGAAGCTATTAGTAGGGGTTAATATAGCTTGTTCTATGTTCCTAACGAAGTGACCCTGTTGTCACTAGGAAATGGCCATCTCGCCCTGGTGGTGTTTTGCCCTAGAGTCTCCTTCATCTGATATTTATACGGCTGCCCCTATTTCCCTCGTTCCGCCACACCCCTGCCTTAACGTTGCGTGCATTGACAGCGGGGCTCCTGCAGGCATCGGGTGGACGTGGCCGCTTGTGGACACTTTTGAGCTTTGTTCTGAGGATCGGGGAAGTTTCCCGGAAACCAGACAGTTGTTACTGTCCCAAAGCACAGATACCGAATCCTCACGTCGTTCTGTGGGGGGTGGGGGGACCCTCACGTCCACCAGACACTCCCGAAAAGTTTGAGACCGACCACCAGAGTGAAAACCCAGCAAAGGGAGAGCTTTACACTGGGCATCGGGCATGACTGGCCGCTTGGCAGGTCCCCGTCGTGTGTGCCTGCGAGGGAGTGGGAAGCTCTCTGCTCCGCAGCTAGCGTGGAGAAGACACCGCTTGCTCGCAAGTAAGCTTCCCATGCCCCCGCCACTCCGGTTTCTGTGTATTTAATACGTTATCCGTGTGGCTCCACTTTTTCATCTGCAAAACGGGCAAAGCGATGGTGCCTGCCTTACAGACTTGCTGTGGGGACGGCATGAGCTCTCGTGTGTAAGACACTTCCCTCAACACCCGGCACATCGTGAGGGCTCAATAAAGCAGTCCTTGTTAATTGTAATAATTAGTATTTTCTCACCTCCAGCAGCCCGAGGAGGCAGGAATTCTCATCCCCATTTTACAAAACCAGGCGGGGAGGACGCTGTATTCCTCGGTGGCGGTCAAGGAGAGGGGCTTCGGCGAAGGGCTCGCCTCTCCCCTGCAGACATCGTTCATGGTCACGTCGTGGGGTGCTCCATGTGAGCTGGGCCCGGAGGCCAGCGGCAGCCCAGCCGGCTGGACCTGACTGCAGTGCGATCTTCCAGGGGGCCAGGCTCTGCGTCTCCAACAGCAGGTGCAACGGGATGGGAGGGTCACGACCTTACACCCCCAAGGAGCGGTTTCAGAGCCTTCTAGCTCCATCCCTTCATTTCACATACAGTTAACCATGGCTGGTGATTATTAAGTACTGAGGCAGATGGTGCTCCTATGATGCTGATTGCAGATGGGGAAACTGAGGCACAGAGGGATTTTGGTAACCCCACCAAGGTCAGTTGAGGAGGGGCGTCAGAGCCCAGATCTGAACCTGGTGGTCTGGTTGTGCAACCTCTGCTCTGAATTGGCCCACTCTCTGGCACTTAGAGCCCCACTTCACGTATGGGGACACTGAGCCCCAGACAGAGAAGGCTCCTTCCGAGGCCACGGAGTGGGCTCACGTTGGAGCCAACGCTGTGGCCAGGGAAGCACCTGGCCCTGCCTGGGGGCGATCCATGGGAACCGACCTGGGTTGGGGGGCCATCTTCTCACCGGTCAGTGACTCTTGGAAGACAGAGGTTAGGCATTCTCACCTTGGAAGCTGAGTGTCTGGCATGGTGTCCAGCATACGCGGAGCTCCCCGAGGGAGGCTCTTAGGGCCTGGGGCCGGGATCCTGACCTCCCCTTTTCCTGGGGCAATGTCAGCTCCTTGAGCGTCAGTAGGCTCATCTGTAAAGTGGGCACATCGTGCCATGTCCTTTAGGACGGAACGTGGTCTCACGCAGGTGAAGCACGTGGCTCAGAGTTAAGGGCCGCAAGGAAGAGAGTCAACAGAAACGATCACAACAATGCAGTGAAACTTCCAGCTTCCCTGAACTCCATGAGAGTCTGCATTCGTGCCCCTGAGTTTCAGCTATTACTCCCTTTTCCTCATGTTGGTGCTCCCCTCATGGGGCAGACAGGCTCGGCTTGCCCCGGCAGTGAGCACTGTGACAGAGAGCTGCCTCCATTTTATTACTGAAGATAAAACGAAATAAAACAAAACAGACCCTGAGGTCTCCTGACCATTTCCCCTTTCAAAGGTGGAGAACAGCACATCAAAACCAGAAGATGAACCAAAAGGTTCCTGGTGGGTTCTAGAAGTTCCGACCACAAGGATGAGGAAGAATGTGCTGACTTGTATAACAAGTTGGTTTGAACGTGCTTCTGGTGTGGGGTGAGTGCTCTCTGAGGTGAGTCGCTGCCAAACGTCCTTCTCCCTGGAGCACCTGGGTCTGCTCCCGTCATGCCCTGGGGCCCCGGGTTTGCCCAGGGCTCTCCCAACACCGCCACCGCCGGGCATGTGCTCTCTGAACAGGCTTCCGAAGTTTCAGAGGGATGACAAACTTCCAAGAGCTTCCTTGAGAAAGTGCTGGAGCCTTGGCTGCTGCCCACACGGACACGGGCCGCAGAGGTGCTGGAAAGAGGAACCGATGCGCCGCAGGAGCCACCCGGCTTGTCCCGACCGTGTGGGGCGCGTCAGGCCCCCAGAGGCGGAGCCCAGGCAGGGCGAGCCGAGCAAGAGACCGACGGGGGCACATGCCTGTGATACGCCCAAGTGCGAGGGGCTACGTAGAGAAGGATTCTCGCGTTCCCTCGTGGCAGCTGCCTCCGATGGGAAGCAAGGTCCCTTTTCCTGACGCTTCATTACTGCTCAGAATTTGTCATTGCCAGGAACCACCTGGAACTGGGTGTGGGAGGAGAGGGGGCGCCAGGCCGTGCCAGGACACCTGGGTTTGAATCTCCTTTGCTGCTTACCCGCGCTGGGGCCTGGGCTAGTCCCTCATCTGTAGAGTGGGGACTGCCCGTCCCGCCAGGTGAGTGGGTGTGATGGTATCCACCAGTCACACGAAACGTGTGAGTCCAAATTTAGATGTGCCTGAAACTACGCAGCTGATTTCAAATACTTCATGAGAAAACTAACGTAAAATACTTGCTAATGTGGTTTCAATATCGGATTACTTGTTAAAAGGATAACACTTTGGATATATTGGGTGAAGTAAAATATACTATGATATGTTTTGGCTCTTTTCACTCCTGTCACTGTGCTCACCTCACATTCCTGCCGGGCAGAGCTGGCCTAGAACACAGGCTGCGCGTTGGAACCCCGGGACATTCATAACACACCGACCCTTCCCTGGAGCTTCTGCTCCAGCTTCCCTGGGACGTGGCCCAGGTGTGTGGAGTGTGCAGAGCTCCACAGGTGATGGTTACGTTGGCGAAGTTTGCAGAGCACTGCTGTAGAGTGATTTGCAAGTTTCTATAGCAGGTGTCCTTACGATCCCAGTGACAATAGGATGATTGCCCACGGTTCTGGGGGCAGCAGGACCAGGGCAAGAGAAACTCCAGGGCACCTGTCAGGTGCACCTGCCTCAACACGTGTGTCCATCACCCATGTAAGTGTTCCACTAACCCCATAAGACAGGGCCCGTGTAACCCCACTTCACTGATGAGGAAACAGACAGGAAGTCACTTCCTGGAGTCACATGCCTAGGAAGCAGCAAGACTAAGATTTGAACCCATGCTTTTCCCACTGCACACCTCTGCCGGGGACACTGTGAGACCAACTCATGGAGGCAACCGTTGCTTAGGAATACATGCTCCTCAGAGCCTGGGGAGGGAGGCCTCGGGGAGGGTGAGAAAAGTAATGAGATGGTGGTAGCACATGGTTCAAGGCTGGTATTAGTAATAGTAAGGGCAATGATTATGACTTATGTCAGTCTGTCACCATCACCACCATCACTACCATCACCGTCACCACCATCACCACCAGCATCACCATCACCACCACCACCACCATCATCACCATCATCACTGTATAGACAGACCCTTGGTCAGTGTCTCTTGCCCCCTGCCTTTCTAAATAGGCTGTGAACAGTCTTAGAGTTTACTGGGCCCAGTGGGGTGGGGTTGATACAGCAGGAGAAGTAATCAAGTTCTTAGGAGCTATGATACTTGGAGGGTGGATTGAGGGAATCTTTTGGATTCTGATGCCTACCCTGATTATAACTGGATCGGTAGGTAGCAATACAGGGCCTCTGACCATATTCATGATTGCCCTTCAATTCCGCTCAGGGAGAATAAGGCTGTTATTTCAGGGGAGATCTGATTATAGTTTTGCAACAAGATAAGTGCACTTCTGAGAAAGCCTTGGTCTGGTGTCTTCAGAAATAGCTCCAGAGCCATGGAATAACTGGGCACTGTCTTCAGAAATCAGCATAGTGGTCCCCGGGACTCTCACGCTCTTTACCCCTCCCTGGGAAGCACAGAGAATGCAGGATCCTGAGCTCTCCTTCTAAGGAGCACAGGCTCGTCGACCTGACGGGGAAACTCTCGCTGTGCCGGCTTCACTCGGAGGAGAGGCGGCCTCTGCCTTGCTGCTCTGGCAGCACGTCCTCGGGCGAGGGAGCCCTGTGACCCTCAGTCTCCTCATTAAAGATGAGACTTAGAATATACAGGTCCCAATTTGACAGGGGCTCTTGTGAGGGCTCACAGGGATGGAGAAAAACTCGAACTTAAAGCACGCGTGTCAGTTATCCCCCCTGAAAGATATTATCTATATAAATAAATATGAGAAGTGAAAGCATAAAAAAATACACAATCAGAAGAGCTTTAGGGACCCGGCAGCGATGAGGTGTTCAGTGGCTGTGCTGCAGCTCGTGGCCACTGTGGGCTCTGGCGGGCAGCCACCCGTGTACAGAACTCTGGTGGCTCCATGTGGGAGCTCCACGGCTGGGGGAGGGGTGGCGTCATTCCCAGAAGGAGAGGGTGTCTGTTACAGATGGCTGTGTGGTTTGAGGAATCTTCTCTGATTTACTGACAAAGTGGTAGCTGCTAATGCAACACAGAAGGGTCCCCACGTGACAGCAGGAGACCCACCTCCTTGTGCCCCACACTTGGACCTGCTGTGAACTCTGGGACCCTGGAGGACTCAGAGCCCCGCCACCGACTCCCTTCTTGTGGCCCCTTGGCTGGCCGACAACTTCCCAAGCCCCTGTGTCTTGGCTTTCCAACCTTGTCTTTCAAGGGCTCCTGATACCAACCACTGTGCCGAGTCTCTTGCTACGCTCGTAGCAGCTGTTGGCAGGAGAAAGTCACTTGTCTTAGCCACCAGCGGACGATTACTAACATGGCAAGACAAGCAAGCCAGAGAGAATGCCTTCAGCTGCAAGTAACAGAAGACTGGCCCCAGCTGGAGTAAGCTACCAGGGGATTTATTAACGTATCTCACTAGAAGTTCCGAGGCAGGGAAGCTCCAGGCTAATTCATGAGGTCATTGACTTTGTGAAGGACTCAGGTTTGGACCGCTGTTAGCGTTGCCATCCTCAGCATGTTTTCCTCCGGTATCTCCCCTCTTGGGCCCAAGATGGCTGCCATGGTTCTGGACCTCACATGTAGGCACAAAAGCTTCCAGTCACATTTCCTGGCAAGAGAGTATGTGATTCCTGAAGCTTTGCCATAACACACATGGATGCACAGCAGAACCATCCCCAAACGACCTACCGGTATCTGTGTGACAACACTGCCTTCCGTTCCCTAACGTTTACAGACATTAATGGCTGTCTTGTAAAAAACCAAGGCCGGGGGTGGGGACTCAGGGGCTATTAGGGTGTGGCAGCCCCGCTTTGGAGATGAAGGATCTGGAGCTCCGAGGAATGAGGCTGCAGGACCTCTGTAGCAGGTGCGATGCTTAGGGCTGAGGAGGGGGCCGCGGTATTAGGACTCAGGTTTCCTGCCTCCCGTGTTCACAAAAGTACTCTCTCCCATGAACACCACTGACGGGTGTTGCCTGAGGATCTCCCCGGAACAGCAGGGCCGGCTGTGCTGTGAGCCACCGGCTGAAAATCGCTGGCAGACCGGCCACCGTGTGGGCTCTCGGGAGAGCGCGAGGCTGCGTCTCTGGGGCTCTGGCTCCCTCTTGTGAATAAAACGAAGAATTGCATGGTGCTCCTTCAGGGTCTACAGGGATTCCCTGAGACGAAGAAACACCGAAACACTTGGCTAAAATGCAGATCCCTGGCGTTGGGATTCAGCGGGTCTGAGGAGGCACCTGGAGATATGCATTTTAACACGTGTGCAGCGTGTCGCTGGTGCTGCTGGTCCGCTGAACACACTGAGGTCCGCGGCTCCCCAGCAGCCTGGGGCCAGGGAAAGCCCACTGAACGCATATGAAGTCTGAAGACCGGTTGCAAGTCTTGCTGTGTGGCCTCGGGCAAGGCACATTCCCTCTCTGGGCCTCTGCACGCTCATCCATACGGCCAGTGGACTAGGAAGGGGGCAGCAAGATTTGGAGAGCGAGCATGTGTGGCTTCCCCAGCACAATGCTGAGAACGCAGTCCAGACTCGGCGCACGCCGTGGGACGAGGTTTATGTCAAGGTCAGAAACGGGCAGAAAAAAGTTCCGCTGTGGGCAGTCAGGAGAGTGGTTGCCTTTATGCGGGTGGGGGGGACGGGGTACCCACGAGGGGATGCGAGGGTGTTCTGCTGGGCTGAGGATACTCCCCTGCTGTTCTCTGGGCGCTGGGTCCACGGGTATCGCGTGTGTGGAACCCATGGAGCACTGCACGGAGGATGGGTGCACTTTGCACCTGGTAGGCTCGCAGAAAAGGTTTACACCGAAAACACAGGGAAGGCTTGGGATGGTGCGGGGTCTCCGGGCCACGCCGTCTCTGGGTCCCAGCCTGGCTCCCTCTTTCCGCTGTGCTCGGCCCCTGGGGCGAGGTCCCAGCAGGGGAGGGGAGCTCCTCGCTTGGGGGTTTGGCAGAGTTTTCTGAGGTCACGCCAAGAGTTGATGGAGGATGAAGAGAGGAGTTAAGGGCCAAATTTCCCTGCAGGGAAGACACTGGTCTGACTCGGGCTCCATACTGGTTGCCTTGGCAACCGGCTGTTGTCCGAAAAACAGAACAATGTGAGAACACGGGGTCAGGCAAGGAAAGACCCTCGGGGGAACTCACGCACACAGAAGAATAAGAGGAAGCGGTCAGAGCTGGTGCTGGGCAAGCTTCCCCAAAGTGTGAGGGGCCTCCCTGGCCACCCCTGGAAGTCTTGCATTCGTGAAATGTTTGCCAATCGAATATCCTTTCTCATTGACAGATACTCTGATCCCAGGGCTGTGTTCCGAACGAAAACCCTGGGGGCTATGAAACAGAACCGGACTGTCCAGGGGCACCTGGGTGGCACAGCGGTTAAAGCGTCTGCCTTCGGCTCAGGGCGTGATCCCGGCGTTATGGGATCGAGCCCCACATCAGGCTCCTCTGCTATGAGCCTGCTTCTTTCTCCCACTCCCCCTGCTTGTGTTCCCTCTCTCGCTGGCTGTCTCTATCTCTGTCGAGTAAAGAAATAAAATCTTTAAAAAAAAAAAAAAAAAGAACCGGACTGTCCAGCTTTCCCCAGTTCGGAGGTCGAATATGGTCGGGCTGTATCTTTTAATCACTTCTGTTCACTGGCCCTTCTCAGCTCGGGGTCTAGTAGACCTTGGAGTCTTGGAGACTTTGTTGTCCAAGAGCTCTGGGAATGTTCTAGTGCAAGGTGGCGCGCTGCTGGTGGAGGGGGGAGCCTGGACAAGTCTGACCCCCACCTCGCTGGAGCCACTCTCTGGTGGTGGCCAGATGGCGTCACAGCCCCAGAGACCCTTCTCCGGAGGCGGGACCCTGGGATGTCCCCAGGCTGGAGCTCGTGCAGTTCACACGCACAGTCTCCACCTTGTTCTCCCAAGTGCATCGCAAGTGCAGTGGGGTGACGGAGTCCCGAGGTGTGTCTGGTCTCCCCAGACAGCGAACACAACCTCCCCAAGGACAGCCGCTGAGAGGACCAGGCCCCCGAGAAACACACACACACACACACACACACACACACACTCTGCACATCAGGGGTAACTGGGAACTGTGAAGCGGACATCTATTCTAAGGTATTTTAGGGATGCCATTGCTCCAGCTAAGGGTTCCCACAAAGGGCCCCTTGAAAACGGGTATGGGGTCTACACCAGGTAGCAGAAAAACTAGGCTTCCAAGTTAGGTCGTTTTCTGCCAAATAGTCCACAGGGACTCTGGGCAAGTGGTTCCCCCTCAGACCTCAAAAAGGGAACAGGGGAAGAGCTCCCACCCCATGGGCTGTCACGAGGAGCAAGGAGGCAATGAGCACGGAGCAACCAGAATGCCCTCGGTGAGTTCATCCTGCACCTGACGCCCTCCAGCTGGCCTCCCGCTAAGGACTAGTTCTGGGTGCACCTGGACCTTCCCTGCCCAGCCAGCACCTGGCCGTTTCCGCCAGGTGCCGGGTCTCAGGAATTCATAGCGCTGTGGATCTCCGCAGGGAACTGTAACGTGCGCTCCGCGGGCCGAATGGGCTCTGCCTTCCTCCCGGTCTCTGTGCAACCTCGCGGGGTGAACATTTATTCTTGTGCTAGTGGTGTCCACACACCATCTCGTTCCACTCTCACAAGCAGCGCATGAGGGGTAAACCGTGAACTACTCTTGCATATGGAAACCAGGGGCTCCCAGAACGGGGCATCTGGTGTGGGGGCCGCACGACGAGTGCGGGTCAGAGGCAGGGTTGGAGCCCAGGCCTCCCCGTGTCCAGGCTCCCTCTGTACCCTAAGAGCACTGAAAATTGGTCTCCCCGTGATGCCCGGGCTCGTCTTGCTCATCCCATCCCCCAACGAGGTTTCTCCAGAAGCTTTCAGGTTTTCATTTTCATTCATTCGCTCATTCATTGTTGCACCGTGGAAGATGCAGCCAGAGCGTGGGTCGCTCGTGGAGTCAGGGGGACGCAGAGCCGGCAGCTGGCAGCAGGGCTGCGGCACTGAGTGGGGGAGCTCAGGCCTGGGGCTGGGGACAGTGTGGCCTGGGGGCCAGACGCCACAGGCACGGCGTGGGGCGGCAAAGCCACAATCATCTCGGGTAACCGTGCACGGTGACAGCAGTTGATACCGGCCGTCGGTACCTGGAGAGGCTGCACGAGGGGCCGCGGGGCCCTGCAGGACTCGGGGTTTGTCCAAGACCAGAGCCGGGGGCACCAGCCGCCCTGCCCCAGGCCTGGCCGCCCGCAGCATCTCTTACTGCCTTTCTTAGGTGTGGACTCTTCACTTAAAAAAGGGATACAGGTGCACTGAACAGGCTTTGGAAAGCATAACGGTCAAGTCTCGGTTGCAGACTCAAGTGTTACCCTACTGGCACTCAGGTGTCTTTCCTTCCAGACTGTGGCCTCTGCACTGTCACCAGACTTTTCCATTTCACATTCTTTCACAACTGTGTCCTGATGACAATGCAACCCCGGGCCCGTGCCGGGCACAGCAGAAGCTTGCACTGTCCACACAGCGACCCTCTGCAGGATGCCCCTTGACCCATCCTACTTTACTGACGCACTCGTGCTGCCAGACTCAGGATTCGAACCTGGGCAGCGGAACAGCATGGACCCCTCCAAGAGTTCTCCAACAACAGCAGTCAGGTTCTGATGGAGCTTGCATGATCCTGACATGGTCAAAATGACACCCTGACAGCTCTGTGAACCTTCGGGGCCCCCCCAAGGCTGGGGCTTTACATAGCTTCCAGACCGGCCAGGCCCTTCTGGAATCTTCTGACCCTGGGAATGAGGTTAAGGGTGGCATTACCTCTTGTCTCTCCCCCTAGAGCCTCCTGGAATAAAGTGCTCTGGGCTGGCAGATCTGTCGGATGCTGCCAGAAATGTGGGCTCAGGGCCCTCAAGAGTCTGAAAAGCATTTGGGGCTCCAGCCAGCGGCACTGGGGCAGAGGAGCTGGGGACATCAGACCAGCAGCCTGGACTTCCCTCTCCACATGGCCTCTCCACCCCTGCTGACATCTCTGTCCCCGCCCTTCCTGCAGAGAGAGATAAGCATCTTTCCTGGGGACGCAACAAGTCACCTTCTGGCCCAAATCAAACTGTGCCGGGCCTCCTGGCAAGGTGGCTGGAGTGCTCAGAGCCCCATATAACAGCGAGGGGCTGGCCGCCTGGGCCCCTGGGTCCTGGAGCCTCATCCATCAGCTGGGCGGCTTTGATTCTGATAACGGTTTGATCTCCAGTGACAAGAAGGCCGGGGGAGGTTTATGACCCCACTTCCCCAGGCCTTGAGCCGAGCTCAGTGGCTCCAGAGGACCTTGTCCAGCCGGGAGGTGGCCTGCATTTGGCCCAGGAGCCTGCTGGCCTGGAGGCCGTTTGAAATGAAGCAAAGGGGTGGGGGACAGGAAACCTGGCCTTGGAGAAAAGACAGGAACATGGTTCCTAAGAACAGCCCCGTGGGGAGCTATCTTTCTGTTGCCTTTTGAATACTTGTCTCATGTAATTGTAACGAAGGGCCACTCTTCAGACGAGGAAATAGGCCCAGAGACAGTTGTCGCAGAGCTGCGGTTCCCCCAGGGTTCCCCTGACGCTACAGCTCAGGTCTTCTTAGCACCAGGAAGTTTCCCAAATGGACAGGCAGGTGGGGCTGGGCCCGAAAAACACGCACTCACTGGGGGGACGGAGGCTGCTTTCCAGCTGCTGCTCCTGGGGAAGAAAGTCTGGCGGGGGGGGTCTGTGGTCGGCTGACACGTCATTAATGCTCTGTAACGTTTGCTAATCTCTTGGGAGCTCTACTGCCATTGGTGTTGGTTTCAGGTACAAATCTATTATTTTTTAACTTGTCATATATGTTTAAAAAATGTGAAATCAGGGGCACCCTGGGTGGCACAGCGGTTAAGCGTCTGCCTTCGGCTCAGGGCGTGATCCCAGCGTTATGGGATTGAGCCCCACATCAGGCTCNGATCTCCGCAGGGAACTGTAACGTGCGCTCCGCGGGCCGAATGGGCTCTGCCTTCCTCCCGGTCTCTGCGCAACCTCGCAGGGTGAACATTTATTCTTGTGCTAGTGGTGTCCACACACCATCTCGTTCCACTCTCACAAGCAGTGCATGAGGGGTAAACCGTGAACTACTCTTGCACATGGAAACCAGGGGCTCCCAGAACGAGGCATCTGGTGTGGGGGCCGCACGACGAGTGCGGGTCAGAGGCAGGGTTGGAGCCCAGGCCTCCCCGTGTCCAGGCTCCCTCTGTACCCTAAGAGCACTGAAAATTGGTCTCCCCGTGATGCCCGGGCTCGTCTTGCTCATCCCATCCCCCAACGAGGTTTCTCCAGAAGCTTTCANGAGCTGTCAGCCGCCCCCTGACCCCCTGACGCCCGGTCCCCCAGTATTTCCTTGCGAGCACCCTGCACAGGCACACAGACACTCCCTGCAGAGCCCGCAAGGCCAGAAGCAGATGCCCTCAGTCCCCAGACCCCAGCCAGCAGCCAGGCCCAGCCATTCCTGCATAACAAAGGCTCCCGCTGGGGACCCCTCATCGTTGCATCCAGCTGCGGCTTCTCAGGACCAGTGGTGGCTCCTTCTTTCTACCACCCCCTGCATATCTGCAGAGTGCCTGCGGTTACCTTGTAGAATGGCCCTCATTTTGGGTTTGTCCGATGCTTCTTGGTGATTGGACTTGCTTCACGAGTTTCCGCAGGCAGGTCAACGTGTCGAGCGCGTCCTGGCCAGTGGTCCACCAAGCGAGCTCTTAGCTGCTTTCCACGTTCACTAATTCACATACTTCTCATGAGGACCCCGATGCAGGTGACCAGCCCTGTTTTCTAGATACGGAAACAAAAGCACAGAGAGGTTGAATCACCTGCCCAGGTCGCAGCCAGTGAGTAGCAGAGAGTGGGTGGGGACCCGGAGTCCAGGCTGGTGACCACCAGGCCATACTTCCCCTAAGACAGACGTGGTGACAAAAACCAAGACGGGGGACTCCACTGTCTGAGGCTGGGGGATCCTCCACTGGGCCACGTTTGTCTCCAGGCCCGCTGCCGTGAGAGCCCCACATGCCTGGTGAAGAACAGGCAGCTCTGTCAGCTGTTCTGGAAGTACCCGTGGGGCTGCAGTCCGGTGTGTAGCACCCCTGTGTTCGCAAGGCCGCGGCGCAGGGGGCTGGGGTGCTCTCGCCACCGTCTTCCCTTGCCGTGAGAGGAGAGCCTAGG
>NC_048229.1:78690375-78701513 GCF_002007445.2 Ailuropoda melanoleuca
GGGGGGGGTCTGTGGTCGGCTGACACGTCATTAATGCTCTGTAACGTTTGCTAATCTCTTGGGGGCTCTACTGCCATTGGTGTTGGTTTCAGGTACAAATCTATTATTTTTTAACTTGTCATATATGTTTAAAAAATGTGAAATCAGGGGCACCTGGGTGGCACAGCGGTTAAGCGTCTGCCTTCGGCTCAGGGCGTGATCCCAGCGTTATGGGATTGAGCCCCACATCAGGCTCTTCCGCTAGGAGCCTGCTTCTTCCTCTCCCACTCCCCCTGCTTGTGTTCCTTCTCTCGCTGGCTGTCTCTATCTCTGTCGAATAAATAAATAAAATCTTTTTTAAAAAAATGTGAAATAATCTCAAGCATACGGAAGAGCTTCCGGCGTGGAGCAATGGGAGCTGTCAGCCGCCCCCTGACCCCCTGACGCCCGGTCCCCCAGTATTTCCTTGCGAGCACCCTGCACAGGCACACAGACACTCCCTGCAGAGCCCGCAAGGCCAGAAGCAGATGCCCTCAGTCCCCAGACCCCAGCCAGCAGCCAGGCCCAGCCATTCCTGCATAACAAAGGCTCCCGCTGGGGACCCCTCGTCCCATCCAGCTGCGGCTTCTCAGGACCAGTGGTGGCTCCTTCTTTCTACCACCCCCTGCATATCTGCAGAGTGCCTGCGGTTACCTTGTAGAATGGCCCTCATTTTGGGTTTGTCCGATGCTTCTTGGTGATTGGACTTGCTTCACGAGTTTCCGCAGGCAGGTCAACGTGTCGAGCGCGTCCTGGCCAGTGGTCCACCAAGCGAGCTCTTAGCTGCTTTCCACGTTCACTAATTCACATACTTCTCATGAGGACCCCGATGCAGGTGACCAGCCCTGTTTTCTAGATACGGAAACAAAAGCACAGAGAGGTTGAATCACCTGCCCAGGTCGCAGCCAGTGAGTAGCAGAGAGTGGGTGGGGACCCGGAGTCCAGGCCATACTTCCCCTAAGACAGACGTGGTGACAAAAACCAAGACGGGGGACTCCACTGTCTGAGGCTGGGGGATCCTCCACTGGGCCACGTTTGTCTCCAGGCCCGCTGCCGTGAGAGCCCCACACGCCTGGTGAAGAACAGGCAGCTCTGTCAGCTGTTCTGGAAGTACCCGTGGGGCTGCAGTCCGGTGCGTAGCACCCCTGTGTTCGCAAGGCCGCGGCGCAGGGGGCTGGGGTGCTCTCACCACCGTCTTCCCTTGCCGTGAGAGGAGAGCCTAGGTTACTTCTTCTCTGCTTCCTCCAGGCTGCCCTGCACCTCCCTTCCTTCCTCCCTCCCATCGCCCTGTCTCCACATTTCTGCTTCTCTGTGGTTCCCCATCCTCTCTGCCCCCCTGCGGGCTCCACAGAGCCAGGCCTTCCCTGCCCGCTCTTCCTCAGTGCAGCCCTGGGGCCCAGGGCTGAGGGCTCTGCTGACAGAGGACCTCAGGAGGTCCAGGATTCCGCAAGTGGACAAAGTGGACAAAGCATGTTCTAGAAGAAAGGAGAAGGTTTGGGGGCTGTCTAAGTTTTGAAAGTTCAGACCCATCCTGGGCACGTTAGTCTCCTGGAGAATGGAGCAGCTCCCTCCAGAGGGTTGGGGGGGGGGTGGGCGGCGCTCAGGAATGCTGCTCCCCGGAGCGCCCAGGTGGGGAAGGCTGGTAGGGGAGCAGCTGCTGATGAGACGAGAACCCCTCCAGATGGCTCCCCTTGCTGACTCAGAGGGCAACAGGGAAGGGCCCAGCTGCTCTCTGCCTCCTGCCTCCCCCGACCCCTCCTGGCCCACACCTGTCTCCTGGCTGCCTCTGGTCGCAGGGATAGGGCTCCAAGGGCCACGAGGGGCTAGTCCCAAAGTGGATCAGTTGTGGGTTGTGGTAGAGGATTCTCCCAGAAACATCCATGGGGGAGAGGACCCTGGAGTGGGAAGGGAGGAGGTGGCGGAAAGACAGAGTGAGCCACAGAGAGACAGCAGAGGGGGAGGGAGAGAGGACTCAGAGGAAGAAGGTGGGAGAGCAGAGGTGACCAGAAGCAGGTGGAGGGAGAGACAGGGATGCAGATAAGCCAACCTGGCAGATGGTGTCAGAGGGACACGTGGAGACCGAGAGAGGGAGAGGAGCTGACCGGTAGAGAGACTGTGGCAAGCAGCACTCCGCCCCGGGGCGCAGGAGGGCACCGTGATGCAGCAGGTGCTCCTGGTCTGACCGGGAGGCGGCCTGCCTGGAAGCATCTGCCTACCGTCCCGAAACCCTCATCCTGCCCTGCCTGGGCAGCCAGGGGAGACCTGGGTGCTGGGAGTGTGGAGAATGTGTGGGAGCATGTATGCTGTCCTCTCCCCGGGGTCCCCCAACCCTAAAAGCCTCCCCCCGGGGTCCCCTCCACCCTTGGGAGCCTCCCCCCCCCGGGGTCCCACCTGAGCAGGTGGCTCAGGGACAGAGGCTGGCACCTGGGGTGGTCCTGAAGGGCCCGGCTGACTCCCACCTGCACACGAGGTGCTGGGGCTCAGGTCTGTGACAGCAGCCTTCTGAGCAGGCCTCTGGTGACAGGGAGGACAGCCAGCTGCTTCCCACGCTCATGCACACCCTCCTCTCCCCACGCCAACCCCGCCAACATGCACAGGTCCCCCTTTCCGCTCACCTTGATCCAGCCCCAGTCTCAAAGTCACTAGGGTCTCTGATCCCAGCCCCCTGTGGCTCCTGTCCCTGCACCCTTGGGAAAGTCACGGGTCTCTCTGGGCCTTGGTTTCCTCATCTGTGAGGGACGCAGGGACTCTTCACCGCCACTTTCTACTTTCTGGTTTTGAACCGCGCTATCTATGAAAAAAGAACAAACAGGGAAGCATAGGAAAATCCCAGGCACGGCCCCTGGGATGAAACGGACGTGTCCAAACCCGGCCCCATTGCCCACCAGGTTCTTCACTGCCCCGAGCCTCGTTCCGCTCATTTGTAAACTGGGGACCACAAGGTCCCACTCTGGGGGGCCTGGGGATGGCTGAGACCAGGGCCGTGAGCGCTCAGCCCACCCGGAGCACACCTGGCCAGCATACCTGGCCGACGCGCCCACACTCAGGACGTGGGTGGCCCCTGCTGCCTAGTGGTGGTGCCGTGGCGGGGCGAGGTCCCTGAGCCCCACCGGTCGAGCTGACATTTCAAGGGAGGCCTGGAGAAGTTCCCAGGCCCTGAGGAGGCTGGCCAGTGGCACGCGGTCCTCTCCCCCTCTAATCCTCTCGCCTTCCAGGCAGAGCCCTGGACACTTTGTTCTGCATGTGGTTTCTGGGAGCTTTGGAGGAGTTGACAGAACAAGGAAAGGCCAGCACGGTTCCCAGAAGCGCCTGGCTCCGTGCTGCCCTGGTTCCATCAGCTGAGGGCTGAGACCAAAGCCGCCTCGCGCTTCTGACGTCTGACAGCGGGGCGCGTCGGCAGCAGCCGGGGCCAGGCCTGCTTTCCTGCTGTCCTCCCCCCTGGGAGCTCAGCTGGCTCTGGGCTCCCTTTGAAGCTACTGGGAACTCAGTGCCCAGGGCGGCTCTCAGGGATCCCAGACAGGATGAGGCCCTTGGTCCCAGGAGCACGCTCCAGGGGTAGAAGAAACTTCCCGCGTCCAGGCCCAGCCGGGAGCTCAGGGATCACGCCAGGGCCACCCGACAGGTCCAGCTCGCCGCCCTTCATTTGCCCATCCTCGAATGTAGCATTTCTTCGAGTTTTCAGAGATGGCGTTGCCATCTGTACAATGGGCTAACAATGCTGCCTCTTTTGTGGGGCTGCCGTGAAGATCAAGAGAGATTTTTCAGGTAAAACGCCTTGACGCGGGAGATACGCGTTATTGTTAGGACATGACAGGGTGGCTCAGTGTTCCGACTCTGGAGTCACAGGTCTCCTGAGTTCAAACCTATTCTCTGCCACCCCCTGGCTCTGTGACTTCAGGCCAGTCACTGAGCCTCTCTGGGCCTCGGCTCCCTCACCTGTAAAGGGGTACAGCCGCTTCATAGGGTTGTTGATGGTACAAGTTACTATTTGCAAAGCACGTAGAACCAAGCCACAGGCGTCTGGTAAGCGCTGTGTCAGCGTGTGCTGAGAAAGCGTACGTATCTGTTCCAGAAAGAGCCAGCAACATGAGGCCTCCTGTGCTCGAGTGTCTGGGCGCTGTGCATTCCTCTCGTGACCATCAGCTGCGGTGGGCTGGAGTGAGGCACGGGGAGGCAGCGCGAAAGGGGAAGTCATGCCCCTCACCTGATCTGGAGGAATCTTCTGTGTTAACTGCATTTTACATCTGAAGAACCCAAGGGTCAGGATGGTGATGTGACTTGCCCGAGTCCCCACAGTGAGCAAGTGCTGGAGCTGGGCTCTGAGCCCAGGCTGTTTGCAAGATCTGTGGACCCCAAGACCATGGGGCGAACAGAGTGGCTGAGTCAGAGGGGTGGGATCCAGGGACCTAACTCAGCGGTATTGGCAGACACTACAGAAGCCTTCGTGTGCTGACCCATGAAGGATTATTTTAGAGATGGGGTGGGTGTCAGCACTGGTTTGGTTTAGCACCTGATGCTGTCACTAAGGACCCACTTTCTTTCCTTCTGCCGTTTTAGCTCATTCTCAGGCTGGCTTCCTTCTCTTTCGGTTGCAAAAGTGCTGCAGGAGTTCCAGACATCACCTCCACACACCTCCCCATTCACAAGGAGAAAGAGCTGGTTCTTCAACGTGGACTCTTCTTTCCTGGATGCCATCACATGTCCATTTCCAGACCAGTCTCTCTAGCTAGCAGAGCAACGTGCTCTGTCTGGTTTACGTCTGACTTCCCTGGGCCGATCTCTCTGACAAGGACTCGCACCTGAGCCCTGGGGTAGGATCACCCTCTCCTGACACCTGTGTTTATGTCACCACGAGGCAGGATGGAACGGATCTGAGGACACCTCCACAATGCTCAGCATGAGCTCCTATTGTATGCCAGGCTTTGTGCCAGGCTCTGGGGACATGGTGAACAGGACCTCAGCCTGCACTCTGATGATGCTCACACCCGGTGGGAGAGATAGGAAGCAAGCAGATACAGACATGAGGGGAGCACATGAAAAGGGACAGCTGGTCCAGTGGGTGATGGCCAGGACAGTGGTTTGGAGGAGAATTTAAACTGAGACCTGGCCACAGGAATGGGGAAGGAGGGAGCTTCAGGCAGAGAGAACATCGCTTTGGAGGGGCTGTGATCAGCGGGAGCTAGATGTGTTCTGTGATTGATTAGCAATGTCTGCCATGGGTACAGTTGGAGGCAGATAAGCCACCTGCTGAAAAAGTGAGTGCATCAAGTGGACTGACATTTCACAGTAAACCAGGCTTTTATCCTAAAAAAAAAAACAAACCCAAAGTTATGAAAATAAGCTCATTAAAAAAATACACTTTAATAAAATTTGATGTATAATTAATTGCATCTTTAAGCTCATTCTTAGACCAATGTGTAGAGTTGTTTTGCATAGTTTTATACCATTTCGCCACAGCACGAGGCAGCTCATATCCAGGGACTGATCAGCCTGAGGGTTTAGAGGCTTGGAGCTCTTGCTTCCCCAGGGGACAGCTCTGAGGGTGACCTGATCTCTCATGCTCTCTGTGGGGACAACCAAGGCCTCTCCAGGAAAGCCTTCCCAACTGTTCTGCCCTTCCCTGCCTTTCCTTTTCTGGGGAGTGCTCCCCAAACCTACCAATAAGGGGTCAGCCTCCCAGGGCCCCCCAGCTCCACTGATTCTGGAGTCGCTTGCTGGAAGGCGTGCCTTTCTCCTCCCTGGGAGGTGGGGGGCGGGAGGTGAAGGGCCCTGAACAGCAAGCTAATGGACCCCACCATTTTCCTAACCCAGACTAGGTATCCTCTGATCCAGTCCCGTGGGGCTGTGATCTTCGTAGTTCAGAGAGACCCAGCACCCTGTGAAAGGCACGCTCTCTCTCTCTCTCCATTATATTTCACCATATTTCCTACCAAACCCAAATTCTTTCCGCCTCCACCCTGACCTGGCCAGGCCCACATTTCCTTAATGCTCAATTTCACCTGCCAATTTGCGAGACAAGAGCCCCCCTATCCTGTGGGAGGAAAACAGGGCCTTCAGAGGCCCCTGGAGGCCCCGCCTTCTCCCGAGCGCCCCGGGCTCCACACAGGCTCCTCTCAAGGGCCGTCTGGAGAAGGCGCCTGGGATTTTCGAGCCCTGCTCCTGGGCAGGCAGGAAGAGCCTTCCTTTGCCCACACTCCGGCACTTTCTAAGAGGCTTTTCTTATGGGAGTAATTGGAGACGGCCTCCTCATTTCCCCAGGAACGAGCAGAGCAATTCAGAAAGGCTTTATTAGGTCAAACGGAGAATGCCAGGCTTGTCTGATGTGCTGGCGGCACAGCGCTCCCGTAATGAGATGCAGGAAAATGGTCGGGCTCCAGCCGGCAGACACAGGGCTGTGATCAAAGCCCCCACCTCCCCAGACGCAGGCTGTGGCTGCATTTGGAAGAGCCTTGCCCCCACTGTCACCTGGAGAGAGCCTTCAGCTCTGGGCCGCCAACCTCTCCAGGGAGCTGGCCCCCTGCCCTGCCTCTGCCCAGAGGGTGGGACCTGGCAGCAGAGCTCCCTCCCAGTTCCCCCCACACTGCTCCCGTTGGCATCAACACTCTCCCAAGAGCCCGTCTGGCCAGGTCGGAGAAGGGATCTTGTGGACATTTTCAGGGCCCTCCTGCTTCTCTTCCCTCATTGGTGCAGGGACTGTGTGGTTCCCCAGGTGCCTGCCTTGGGCATGCAGGACCACTGGGTGTGGCTTTGCGCTCCTGGTGTAGCTCAGCCTCGGCCTTCTCTTCTCTGCTGCTTGGCAGAGGGCTGAGTTGCCTGTGGGCCAGGTAGGGGCTGTGAGCTGAAACCAGGAAACAGGGCTCTAGAAGGCGGGGGTATCCCTCTGCAAGAATGAGACAGGCTGCCCCTGGCCTTCCCCTCATTAGCTAATTAGAGGAAAACTCATTTTTACACGCTATGAGGGAGTTTTTCATTTTGTGCTCCAGGTTCGTTGGGGTTGGAAGGAGCAGAGAGATGTCACATTGCCTTTTCCAGAATCCTGGTCAATTCTGTAGGAAAGTGGCTGTAACCGATCAGAATTGTCACCCTGGGTCACTTAACTGGGGAGCTTCCAACCCGAGCGTATTGGCAGGGTTTTACAGATCTCGTCCCAGTTTCTGAGCTGGAAGAGTCCAAAGGGGCCCAGGAAGTGCCTGGGGGAGAGACTGGGAGCCCTGACTGGGGGAGGACTGGCTTTGAGTGTGAGGTGCCTGCCATCCTGGGGCTGTTTCCTGCTGCACAATGGGGACACAAACCTTCTAGGTGGATGGACATTAATGAACAGATGATTATAAAGCACTGTCGTGGGTTGGGTTCCCCTAAAAGATGTGTGCAAGTCCTAATCCCCCTCCCTACTGTGCCCTTTGAGGAAGTTGGGTCTTCGTAGACGTAAGGAAGCTCAGATGAGTTCAGCCTGGATTACACTGGATCCTGAACCCCATCTGCCCGGTGTCCCTGCAAGGAGACAGACACACACAGAGGGACGACGGCCATGGGGAGACAGGGGCAGACATCAGGACAGTGCACCAACAAGCTAAGGAACACTGAGGATTGCCAGCAGCACTCGAGGCTGGAAAAGGCAGGAAGGACCCTCCCCGAGGGCCTCGGAGAGGGAACAGCCCTGGTGACACCCCGATCTCAGACTTCTGCCCCCAGAACTGTTGCATGTGCCACCGGGGCAGCAGCCCTGGGAAATGGGCTGAGGGTGACCTGGGGACCACCCCTTCGAGGGCCTGTAATTGCAACCAGACTCTCTGCAGCCACGTGGCCCATGGGCCAGCGGGGTGTCAGGGCGTTGGCTCTGCGCAGAAGCCATGTGTCTCACCTCTGTTCTCGCCATCAGCAGAGAGCTGTGCCCAGGCCTTGTCCAGGGGGTCCCCAGACTCAGGCCGCCCTCCAGTGTGGGAGCCTGAGGGGAAGCACAATGCTGCCATTTGTCCCACAGGAGCATTGAGACACCAGAGGCACGACCTCAGAAGGAGAATGACAGCTCTCTGCGAGCTCCTGTCACTTTCACAGTGCGATGGCCTCTTTCTCAGATGGGCAGGGGGAAGAAGTCATTCTAACCAATTTTCCTTAGAATGAAGGGTACCACGGTCATGGTAGGTCCGGCCCAAGTTTCGGAGCTGCATGGACCTGTACGGGTTCCAGGAGCCACGTGTGGCCACCGAGCACTTGTAACATGGCCCGTGGGACCCAGGGACTGAAATTTCAGTAATTTTAACGTGAAAACGGATGCCCGATTCAGTTGGTAAAGAAACTCTTAACGCAGGTTTGTACCAACTTGGCATGCGAATCTACCTTTTCAACTGTAAATTTTATGAGCTCTAAAAACAGATTATTTCCAGTGCAAATTTAGCACCCAAATGAAGACTTGTTAAGTGTAAAACACACACCAGATTTTGAAGTCTTAGTACGAAATAAAGAACGTAAAGTATGTCATTATATTTTTAACTTATGTTACATGTCAATGTTTTGGGTATATTGGGTTAAAGAAAATATTATTAAAATTAACATTCACCCCTCTTTTTAAATTTCTTTGCTTTTTAAATAAGGCAGCTAGAGAGTTTAAAATTACACACGTGGCTCATATTATTTTTTTGGGGGGGGGGCAGTGCTGGTCCAGATGGCCAAACAGGGAGTTTGAAACCGATCTGCTGTCTAATTTTGACCAATAACAGGGCTCTGTGACCTTGGGAAAGTCCCAGCTCCATTTGAACCTCAGGTTCCCTATATGAAATTGAGGAGGTTGGCCTGGACCAGTGGGTTTGGGGAGAGATGGCGGGAGTAGAGCTTTCAAAACCACCAGATTAGATGACCTCATTTCCTTCCCACTGTGATTCTATGGTTGGGCTGAGGACTAGCTCACACCATTCCCACTCCAAGGCTGAGCAGATGACGGAACTTACGACAGGATTGCTGGGCACAGTTATGCAGGTTGTTGACTGCATAAGAGACCCTTTCTCGATTTGCATGAACTTAATGTCAAGATTTCTCCACAAGCATAGAATGATATGTGAATAGCATTTATTCTATTTGAAAGCGCTTGCCTATAATCTAGATATTAATGGAGTAAGAGCCCACAGTTTCCTGAGGCCACCTGAGAATCTGGAAGGAAGGTCTATAGGGTGAGGAATAAATTCACAGATGAGGAGGGAGGGTCATTGTTGGATGTGGTGTGTCAAAGAGTGTTCTCCTTCAGTCTATACTTACAGAGATCTGAGCCTTTGAAATAGTGGCCTCAGGGTCTCAAAATTGGAAACTGCTCCTCTAGTGTCCTTGAAACTGTCATCGCGATGGGCTCATAGCAAGCACCGCTGCTGGCGGGCTCTTGCGTTCAGTGGACCATACCCGGTATTCAATGAGTCCTCTGGAGTCCATAGGGCAGACTCGAGATTCAGCGCTCCCTCCTCCCTGGGCACAGGAGGATGGCTCACCCCAGCCCCTACCTCTAGGTGGGACCAGGTGCCCTGTTCTTGCTGAAGGAATGGGAGCCGAAGTGACACGGGCCGTTCCAGGCCTCCTGGTTAAGAACAATGTGCCTTCTCTGCCACCTCTATTTGTGGCAGCGCGGGGAGCTCCTGCAGAGGAAGCTGGCCGCCCCCAGGGACACAGAGCCACAGGTAGAAGGAACCTGGGTCCCTGAATGAGCACGTGAAGCCGTGCTGATGTGCCCCGGATTATGTCTACAGTGAAAAGTGGACTTTGGTAGTGTGAAGCCACTGAAGTCTCAGGGCCTGTTTGTTACACCAGCTGGTGCACTGGCTGATACAGTCCTGGGGGAGGGACGGGGCCACCCCTCCCTTGACAGGCTGCACTTGTAGGCACAGGGAATGGAGTTGGGGTGGCTCCACGAATGCATCCAGGCCTCCCCTCCCTGGGGGCCCAGGGAGCAGGAGAGCTCCCGGGCTTCCGGTCCCTGCTCCCCATGACACTGCACGCCCTTCTCAGGCTCCGCCCTGCCCTTCTCCACACGTGGGTAATTATAAGCTGCTGGTCAGAGGCTGGCCAGGAGCCAAGGCATTTTCTCTACATGGGAAAAGAAGAAAACAAGGTTATAAGTCCCAAGCCGTGGAAACCACCTAGAACTCCAGAGCTGTTTTGCCGAGCACTGTTCTTACGGAGTCTCAGAGGGACTGCTGGCCTCCAAACACCAGGATGACCATCCTCCCTCGGCCTTGAGGCTCCTTTCTCCCTGTGGGCCCTCATTTGGCACAAGAAAGGAGGATGGAGGATGCCGGAGGCTTCTGGACTTCCCAGCGTGCAGGATTCTGGAGCGAGTGGGGGTAGGGAAGGAAGGGGGCTAGGCAGGGTCAGTGGGAGAGTCCCCAAGGGCCACCATTGCTGCGCCACATGGCAGGGGGCTCCCAGGGGTCTCTCCCCCCCGCCAGCACTGCAGCCTCCGATGGGGGCATCACTGTAGCTGACAGCAATGCGAGCGAGCGGTCACAGTTACACAAGAGTGGGCACGTTGGTCGTGGAGCATGAGTCCAGGCTGGGAGGGTCCCTCTGTGGGGCCCAGTGACGTGCCTGGGTAAGTTGGTGACAGGGCTGGGGTCTTGGACTCTATGGCCCATGCTACAAAGAAAACAGAGGGAGCACAAATGTCTCCCTTTTTAACTGGAAAAGAAGTGGATGCTTGTACAGAATCAGACGACACTAAAGCCTATAAAACACGGTGCGTGTAGGGCACTACCACCACCTTCTGAGTCTGCTGTCACTGTCGGGAGGGATCTACGCCTCCAGCCCTGTGACCACCTGACCGAGAGAGCGCACTGGCGGGAGGCTGGTGACTGCCGAGCTTGGGTTGGAAGAGCAGGCAGCTTCGGCCAGGCTCCGTGGGGACAGTGCCTCCGGGAGGCAGAGGGACCAGAGGGCCCCCAGCACCGGCCTGGGGAGAGGCGGCCCGTGCGCCCAGGCCCGGCGACCCCCGAGTCCCCGTGAGGCTTCCCCAGCTCTCTGCGTGTGTGGTGTGGTGTGCCCATCTCTCCACTCGCAGACTCCGGTCTAGTCTGTCTCTTCAGTGAAACGTGATTTGCATGTAATTGAGAATAAACACACCGAATGACCTCAAGTCATTGAGG
>NC_048229.1:78703564-78731550 GCF_002007445.2 Ailuropoda melanoleuca
ATTTTTTTGGGGGGGGGCAGTGCTGGTCCAGATGGCCAAACAGGGAGTTTGAAACCGATCTGCTGTCTAATTTTGACCAATAACAGGGCTCTGTGACCTTGGGAAAGTCCCAGCTCCATTTGAACCTCAGGTTCCCTATATGAAATTGAGGAGGTTGGCCTGGACCAGTGGGTTTGGGGAGAGATGGCGGGAGTAGAGCTTTCAAAACCACCAGATTAGATGACCTCATTTCCTTCCCACTGTGATTCTATGGTTGGGCTGAGGACTAGCTCACACCATTCCCACTCCAAGGCTGAGCAGATGACGGAACTTACGACAGGATTGCTGGGCACAGTTATGCAGGTTGTTGACTGCATAAGAGACCCTTTCTCGATTTGCATGAACTTAATGTCAAGATTTCTCCACAAGCATAGAATGATATGTGAATAGCATTTATTCTATTTGAAAGCGCTTGCCTATAATCTAGATATTAATGGAGTAAGAGCCCACAGTTTCCTGAGGCCACCTGAGAATCTGGAAGGAAGGTCTATAGGGTGAGGAATAAATTCACAGATGAGGAGGGAGGGTCATTGTTGGATGTGGTGTGTCAAAGAGTGTTCTCCTTCAGTCTATACTTACAGAGATCTGAGCCTTTGAAATAGTGGCCTCAGGGTCTCAAAATTGGAAACTGCTCCTCTTGTCCTTGAAACTGTCATCGCGATGGGCTCATAGCAAGCACCGCTGCTGGCGGGCTCTTGCGTTCAGTGGACCATACCCGGTATTCAATGAGTCCTCTGGAGTCCATAGGGCAGACTCGAGATTCAGCGCTCCCTCCTCCCTGGGCACAGGAGGATGGCTCACCCCAGCCCCTACCTCTAGGTGGGACCAGGTGCCCTGTTCTTGCTGAAGGAATGGGAGCCGAAGTGACACGGGCCGTTCCAGGCCTCCTGGTTAAGAACAATGTGCCTTCTCTGCCACCTCTATTTGTGGCAGCGCGGGGAGCTCCTGCAGAGGAAGCTGGCCGCCCCCAGGGACACAGAGCCACAGGTAGAAGGAACCTGGGTCCCTGAATGAGCACGTGAAGCCGTGCTGATGTGCCCCGGATTATGTCTACAGTGAAAAGTGGACTTTGGTAGTGTGAAGCCACTGAAGTCTCAGGGCCTGTTTGTTACACCAGCTGGTGCACTGGCTGATACAGTCCTGGGGGAGGGACGGGGCCACCCCTCCCTTGACAGGCTGCACTTGTAGGCACAGGGAATGGAGTTGGGGTGGCTCCACGAATGCATCCAGGCCTCCCCTCCCTGGGGGCCCAGGGAGCAGGAGAGCTCCCGGGCTTCCGGTCCCTGCTCCCCATGACACTGCACGCCCTTCTCAGGCTCCGCCCTGCCCTTCTCCACACGTGGGTAATTATAAGCTGCTGGTCAGAGGCTGGCCAGGAGCCAAGGCATTTTCTCTACATGGGAAAAGAAGAAAACAAGGTTATAAGTCCCAAGCCGTGGAAACCACCTAGAACTCCAGAGCTGTTTTGCCGAGCACTGTTCTTACGGAGTCTCAGAGGGACTGCTGGCCTCCAAACACCAGGATGACCATCCTCCCTCGGCCTTGAGGCTCCTTTCTCCCTGTGGGCCCTCATTTGGCACAAGAAAGGAGGATGGAGGATGCCGGAGGCTTCTGGACTTCCCAGCGTGCAGGATTCTGGAGCGAGTGGGGGTAGGGAAGGAAGGGGGCTAGGCAGGGTCAGTGGGAGAGTCCCCAAGGGCCACCATTGCTGCGCCACATGGCAGGGGGCTCCCAGGGGTCTCTCCCCCCCGCCAGCACTGCAGCCTCCGATGGGGGCATCACTGTAGCTGACAGCAATGCGAGCGAGCGGTCACAGTTACACAAGAGTGGGCACGTTGGTCGTGGAGCATGAGTCCAGGCTGGGAGGGTCCCTCTGTGGGGCCCAGTGACGTGCCTGGGTAAGTTGGTGACAGGGCTGGGGTCTTGGACTCTATGGCCCATGCTACAAAGAAAACAGAGGGAGCACAAATGTCTCCCTTTTTAACTGGAAAAGAAGTGGATGCTTGTACAGAATCAGACGACACTAAAGCCTATAAAACACGGTGCGTGTAGGGCACTACCACCACCTTCTGAGTCTGCTGTCACTGTCGGGAGGGATCTACGCCTCCAGCCCTGTGACCACCTGACCGAGAGAGCGCACTGGCGGGAGGCTGGTGACTGCCGAGCTTGGGTTGGAAGAGCAGGCAGCTTCGGCCAGGCTCCGTGGGGACAGTGCCTCCGGGAGGCAGAGGGACCAGAGGGCCCCCAGCACCGGCCTGGGGAGAGGCGGCCCGTGCGCCCAGGCCCGGCGACCCCCGAGTCCCCGTGAGGCTTCCCCAGCTCTCTGCGTGTGTGGTGTGGTGTGCCCATCTCTCCACTCGCAGACTCCGGTCTAGTCTGTCTCTTCAGTGAAACGTGATTTGCATGTAATTGAGAATAAACACACCGAATGACCTCAAGTCAGGGAGGTCAGGTTTTGCCATCCAGTGAGAATGTACCAAATTCATGAAAACAAAAGAAAACCAGGCGTGTGTTTTTCAGAGCCTTTGGGTTTTGGGGTTGTAGACCAGAGACTGGATTTTCATGCTGCCTTCCATTTCCGGAAGGTGAGACTGGTTTCCCCTTTCTCCTGGTGATAGGCAGTTTCCCTCCCAAATAAGATTCCAAGTTACAAAAAGTTGAGTAAAAGAAGCAATTCAGTAGCCAAAGATACAAGTGGCATGCAGTACATCAACAGCCACAGTCTCACTTGAGTGACCTAAACCTAGGGAGGGCAGATCCAGCCCGGCCCCGCTCTGACACGGACGGAGATCCAGACGAGCCTTTCACTTCCATCTCGCGGGAAAGCACACCTAACGCGCGCACAGTCCGCATGGTGGGCAGGCATGGCTCCAGGGGCTTTACCTGCGCTAACGTGTTGAACCCTCGCAGTAACAGAGAGGAAGGCGCTTTATGACTGTCCCCATCTTACGGGAGAGGAGCCTGGGACGTTGGCCTAGGATACCCGCGTAACACATGGGTGGGGGCCAACGTGTACGCTTAACGTTGTCGCACTGAGCTGGCAGCCGTCAGCGCGGGCACAGAGGCCTTGGTGTTGGGGCTCAGGCAGGGGAGCAGAAGCGGTGGGAGAGGACGGAGACGTGCAGGTGGGTCCAGGTATGGGTAGTGACCTATGGACAGCTATCTAGATGGGGATACGGAGCTGCAGATGGATGGAGGGACTGACAGGTAGGCAGATGGACAGACTGGTCATGAGGCACTGGTTTACACTGCTGTGGGGGCTAAGCATGGCTGACGGCTCCAGGGCAGGCAGTCAGAGAGAGGCTGACAAGCTGCTGGGACCCCAGGGGCCTGGGTGAGGCTCGTTGTCCCCAGGGGGCAGACTGGAAGGAAGGAGGAGGATCCGGAGCTGAGGGAGAGCAGTCAAGAGCCTGTGGCTGGAGTCTCTTCTGCAGGGAGGACCTACGCCCTCTTATAAAGACCTACCTACTGATTAAGCCAGGCCCACCCAAGGTAGTTTCCCTTGGATTAAGTGAAAATAAACTGATTAGGGACTTCACGCACATCTGCAAAACCTCTTCCAGCAGCACCTAGACCAGCGTTTGGTGAACAAGCACGAGAAAGTGTGCACTCTGCAAAATGGCCAAAGCGCCCCTTCCGTCCTGGACTCAGCAGGACACCCTCTGGGACAGTGGCTTCTGGCCCCAGACCCGTGGGCCTCTGCGGCTTACAGCGACGCTGGCCTCCGGTCTCAGCGCCACAGGGTGGGGTCGACACAGAGTTCTACATAGAAGCATTCCTGCCTGTGGCGCCTTCGCTGACCACCTCTGGGCGTGTGGCCCTGGGCTGGCCAGCAGCAGCAGGCGCTGTGGCCACATTCCCGAGCGTACCGTCTGCTCTGTGCCTGGATGTGCGAGCTCCCAAAGGACCCTTCAGGAAGATACGTGGGGGCGATTTCCAGCTCTTCGTTCAAGGCTTACGCCGCATTTCAAAATGTGCTTTAAACTTACACTGATGCTTATTGAAGGAGCACGCGTGTCTGGAAAATCACACACCGTGAGGGCCGCACCCGGCGACTGTCACTGAGGTGGGCACGCCCATGGTACCAGCTGCTGGGCAAAGTCATGGAACGCGGCCCGACTCCCAGAGTCCCCCAGCGTCCCTGCGTTGCCCCATTCCCACATCCACCCCCTGCCAGGGGCTGCCGTGCTGCCCCCCGTCACCGTGCCTTTCCAGCCACAGAGTCCTGCAGCACGGGTGCCTTTGTGCCCGCCGTCTTTGGTCATTATTATGTTTGTGGGTCTGTGGCTGTGGACTTCTCGAGTTCGTGGTGCATATGTTCAGGTTCATGTCTCTGTTTTGCCATCGCTGGGCATTTGGGTAGGGCAGCCGTGAACAGGCTGGCCTGTGGCCCTGCTGGGTCCCGGGTCGGGGTGCACGTTCAGCTGCCGTGGATCCTGGGGGCCGTCACCTTTAAGGGCAGCTTCGGCCGCTCTGCAGCCTTGTTGCTTTGAAGACCTGCCGGCCCCTTGCTGCAAACAGGCAGCCCTAAGAGGATTTTTTCCTTTGCAGCTTTTAATAGCCATGAAATTCTTGGCGACGTAAAATATTCTCTGTAGGGGATAAAAAGAGAACCGTGTGGGTTCTTGTTCAAATAAATATCCCGTCCTTGGAGCGACAGGGGAGCTGTTCCTCACACGGCCGGCCTTTGTCCTCCGCTCTGGGTCTCCATCCCTGTTTCTCAGTCCTTGGACGAAATCGGGACCCTGCCAACCGCGTCCTGTTTGCTGCATGTTTATTCCTTTCGGCGGTACCGATGCCCACGGGCGGACTCTGTAACGTGCCCCGCTCGCAACCGAGGGGAGTGAGGGGCAGTGGCTGGGTCGCCCGCCAGGGGCAAGCCCAGGCTGCTCGCCACCAAGGCCGCCCTCCCTGGTTAAAGAGAAGCCCTGGGTTGAGGTACACAGTGCGCTGGGTGAGCGCGCGGCAGACGGGTGCCTCGATGATGCCCTGTGGGCCGAGCACGCAGCCCTGGTCGGGCAGCCCCCAGGCCCCTCGTGCCCCCCTCCCCAGGGCGGTCAGGCTCTTCACTCCTAACAGCTCGACGAGGCCGGCTGTGTCTGAAATCCATCCACCAGAGTCATGGAGTACTTACTCTTCTGTGCCCACCTCCTTTCTCAGCGTCCCGCTGGGAGGCACATCGTGTTGCTGCGTGTTATTGTGTGTTGGGACAAGACGCTCGTGTCCACCTGCATGTTCCATCCTGTGAATATGCCCTGACTTGTTTTCTGATCCCATGGTGGATGGCCATCTGGATAGTTTCCCGTTTGGGGCTATTGGTGTCCGCACTGCGGTGAACATTCTAGAACATGCTTTTTGGGGAACACGTGGGCGCACTTCTGGGGGTAGGCCTACAGTGCAGGTGCCGCATGGGGACAGTACCCACGCTCAGCGGCAGGAGCTGTGTCAGACTCGAAGTCCTTGTATCGCCCCCAGTGCCGGGGATTTCTGGATCGCTGGCCCCATCCTTTCAGGGTTTGGACAACTGGGTGAGAGTTTTCCCTTTGAGTTTTCTGAACCGAGGGCTTCTAATCCAGCGAGGAGCCTGGGATAGGAGGGACTGACAGAGCCTCCCACGTGCTCAAGGAGCGAGGGTTTCAAGTGACCCCGTTGTCCCCCTTCTGTGATCTCTCTGCTCACTCACCCGCTCACCCCATGGCCCGTTATCTCCACAATCAAATTCCTGTCTCTGAAGTGGAGCTGGGACTTTGATCTTCTGGGAAGGTCTGAGCTCCTGGGACGCCCTGGTGTCCGGACCAGGCTGGGAGAGAACTCGGGTGCAGGCGGGCTCCCTGGGGAAGCAGGCAAGGCAGCTGACTGACACAGCCAGCTGGGAGTCCACTCTCTGCTCTGGCCCCAGAGCCCAGGAGCTCTGTCAAAGGGTGTCCTGCTTCACTAAGTGCCAAGGCGGGAGGCAGTGAGTGGCACCCCGGGCTTTTGGGGGGCACTTCCTAACCCCTCCAGCCACAGAGTGAGGGAGGCCCCACAGGTCCCCCACGGTGTGCCAGGCGCTGTTCCAGGGGCTGCTACAGTGACAGGACAGACCTCCCTGGCCATGTGAAGTCTGAAGGGCTGAGATGAAGGAACAGGCACCACCAAGTCCTTACTTATGGGGCTCCGAGGACCTTGGAGCAGGCAGAGTTCCGAGACAGGACCCAAATGACATTGCCACACAAAGTTGGTACAAGGGACTCCATCAAAATAAAACACTCCTGCTTACCAAAAGACGCCATGAAGAAAGGGAAAGACGAGCCACAGACCGGGAGAAAATATTCCAAATACACATATCTGATAAAGGACTCGTATCTAGAATGTTTAAAGAACTCTCACAAATCAGTAAGAAAAACACAAACTGGATTAAGCATGGTACAAAAGCCCAGAACCGTACTTCCTTGAAGAAGATATAAAATGGCCAGGAAGCACACGAAATCCTCCCAAGCATCACTATTCACCAGAGAAAAGTGAATTAAAGTCCCGGTGGGACCCAGTTCACACCCACCAGAATATCAAGGGTTGGAGACGGTGCAGGGGGCTGGAGCCCTTGGACACTGCCGGTGGCATCTAAATGAATTCAGTAATTCCCCTCCTGGACACATGCCCAATAGACCTGCACAAAAATGTCGACGGTGGCTTTATCAATAATAGCCCCACACTGGAAATAACCCAGGGTCTAGCACTAGTGGATGGAGAAGCCAGCGGTGGTACGTCCAGACAACGGAAGATGCCAGCAACAGAGAAGCAAGAGTGCAGACAAGTATCCAAACCTGATGGAGCATGGCAACGCCCAGCAGCCCGCAGCACTGACCCTGGGGCGATGCTGCCCCCGGCACTCCTGGCAGGTGGGTGGCCCGGTTGCCCCTCTGAGCTCCGGGTCCTGCAGTGGCTTGTGCGGTTCTGATGGAAACTTTGCTCTGCCCAGACCTGGCCACCGGGGGAATTTGTGACCTTGTCCACGGGAGCCTGTTAGACCTCGAGCTGAACATCGGCACCACTGGTCTGGGAAAGGAAATGATGGCCCTGGGAGGTCGGTCTGTTCTTGTCCCCGCTGTCCTGACAGGGAAGCTTGTCCAGCGGTGTGTGTGCAGTGAAGGCCCGGCCACTATCTGCAAGCCCGTGCTCTTGACCTCTGCACTGCCTTGACTTTGAGGTTATTCCAGGCAGGGGATAAGGGTGGACACCCAGCTCAGGCTCTGTGTGGGAAGAGACCTGGGACCCCGGAGGGTGGAGGCCTCAGATCCACAGGAGGGAGAGGTGGGGGCTGCCCAGGGGACTCTGCAGCGTGACCAGGCTCAGGGTGGACCACGTCGGCACGGAGCAGGCAGCACCAGCCGGGGCACCTGGGGAGCTGGCTGCCATCCCGGCCCTCCTATTTGTCAGCCTTACCCTGTAAAGCCGAGCCCTGGTAATAATGACGGGGAGCACCCCAGTCACTGGGATGGTTATGCTCTATGCGTGTACTTGCGTGCTCAGCAAGTTCTTGTGGGTACAGACACTGAGAGTCTGTGTGTTTCCTAGTTGAAGGCATTCACAGCCAGTTTGCTCCTTCTCAGCTGCGTGACCTTGGATAAGACAGCAACCTCTCTGCGCCTTTATGTCCTCATCTGTAAAATGGGGATATGGAGAACAGGCAAACACTCCCATGCATCCGAGAGCTCGAGGGGCCAGCGCCTGGTCCTGCGGAGGAAGCCCCCGCTGTGCACCAGGCTGCGGGCTGACGGGAGACCCATACACTTAGCCGGGCCCGGCTGCAAGGACAGCTCCACGGTGCCACCCGCCCTGCACCTCGCCACTGTCAGGAAACATTACCCATCAGAGCAGACACGCGGGAGGAAAGAGCAGCAAAGGTTCGACCCACAACACCTGCTTGTGTGCAGGTCGGTCCCGGGGCAGCTGGCGGGGCATCACGGCTGGGAACGCCCCAGCCTGGGGGACAGAGCTCCTGCTCCTGCCCCATCAGGCAGCGCTGGTGGCTCTCCCTTCTCTCCCACTGTCTGTGTGGGCCCTTTGCTCGGATCCTCAGGCCCTGCTGACTCTCCGGGGGTCAGATAAAAAGGCTGAGAGTTCTCTCTTTGGATAAAAAGGTGCTGACTGTTCGCATAGCTTAGCAGAAGGAGCTGGTCTTTTAAAGGTGTGTTTATGGAATAGTTCCAGAACTTGTCTAATGGGCAAACCGGCAGCTTGGAATCATGCATATTCTTTGAGCATCATTTCCGTGCCAGGCACAGAGCAAGGCATGCGGGGTATGCAGCAATGGAGCCCCAGCCCATTCTTGGGTGTGTGCCCTGGGACCTCCCAGCCTTCCTGGGGCAAGATACGGACAGATGCGGAGCGACGGTGGACGGGGCCGCAAAAGATGCTCCTGGACTCTGTTTCTGTGTCACTTGGATTCACCCACATTCCTACGTTTGGCCACATGAAATCAGGTTTCTCCTTTTGGGATTTACAACGACTCCAAGAAATTGTTGGGCTTGTTCTGGTGCCCTGGCCTGTTCTCTGGGCACCTGCAAAGTCCTCTGGGGTCAGATAGCTATAAAAACATGGGGGGTGGGGAGCTTCATCCTGGGGTCCCTGATGGGCACGTGCACGCACGGTCTGTCTTACACACCGTCGTCCAACACACTGTCCTGCACCATGTGTGAGCGTGCCCTGCCCTGGCATGTGGCTCCAGAGCCGTGCCTGGGTCCTTCAGCTGGACATCTGGAAGGTGGGCCCGCCGCGGCAGCCGGGCTCACTTGCAGCCCTGCTGCACGGATTACACGCCTCTCCAGCAGCAAGGAATGCCCCCTCCCTCCTGGCCACCCCTTTCAAGGCTCTACATGGAGTACCCACTGGCTGGAACTCCTGTCTTCAGCATCCCCCTTCTCCAAATCCTATGGCCCTTCACAGATCTCGCCTTGTGTGCGTGCATGTCTTCCATCGCTTGGATCAGTGCAGTAGCCTCCAAGCCACTCTCCCCGCCTCCATACCACTAACAGTGATCTTTCTAAGCAGTAAGCCTTTTCGTCTCACTCCTGGCTTAATAACCTTCCACGGCTCCCCGTTCCCTACAGGGACCGAGTCCAGATTTCCCCACGGGATAGGCAAGGCTCTCCCAGGCTAGCCCTAGCTTCTCTGTCCAGTTTCATAGCTTGCCCTGCAGCCTGCCTCTCAGCCCCACCTCGAACCTGCCAGTATGTAGGGTGTTTCTTCTGCCTGGAAAACCTCCTGCTCCTTCCTCGAAGCCAGGGGTTCCCCACTAGGGCGAATTTTGCTCCCAGGGGACTTTCGGTTCTATCTGGAGACGCTGTTCATTGTGAGAAACTGGCAGTGTGGGGGCTACTGGTCAAAGCTAGGGTGAGGTTCCACAGCGACGGTGCACAGGACAGCTCCTGTGACAAGGAGCATCTGCCACAGACGTCAGCCGTGCTGAGGTCAGGTTGATGAACCCCGTCTTAAGTCCATCGGAAGTTCCGTCTTTGCGGTGAAGTCCCGTCAGATCCCCCGGCACTGGCTGCCCTGCCCCCTCTGCGGCCCAGCCAGCTCTTCCGTGGTCTGAGAGCTCTCGGGCTGCCGTTGGGGGGATGGCCTGGAGCTCCTCGAGGGCAGGGACTATGTCCTCCTTAGTATCACTACGGGTTAACCCAGGGCCTGGGGCCCCAGGGAGCTTAGAAAATATCAGTTCCCTTGAACGGAGGATGCAACTTCCTGCTCTAATTAGAAGAAGGATTTTGGTTTGGGATCCAGGAAGGAGTGTCAGAGAAACAGGAACCCCTGGAATTGTAACACAGGGAGGGGCCGCAGCTCTGGGCTCAGATCCTGGCTCCTCCACCAACCAGCTGTGTGACCCTGGGCCACCCGCGTAACTTCTCTGTGCCTCGGTTGTGTCATCTGTGACATGGAGATACTGCTGTCCATCTGCGGTAGATTAAACTTGTCCACACGCTGTTTGACCCCCCCCTGTCTGGCGGCAGGGTCTCTGTCTCCTGCCCTCGAACCTGCCCAGCCTACCTCAGAACGCAGCGAGCCAGGCTGCGGGACTGGAAGCTGGGCTGCACAAGGCCACATGGGACTTGCTGGCTTTCCCCGGGACCTGAGTTCTGGAAGCCTTCAGCACCACCTGAGAATCTGGCTACCCCGACGCCTTACCAAGAACCCCTGTGAGGACCTCTGGGGAGGGGGGGCCTGCGCACCCCTGTGGCTCCAGTCCCCGCCGGTAGCTTTCCCAGCCCAGGAGGCAGACAGGCGAGCAAGCGCATCTACCAGGTGAGCCGGCCCAGCCCCCACCTGCCAGGACAGCGTGCAGCCCTGCTGACAGCCCTCCCACCCCGCGTCAGCTCGCCGCGTCGTAAGGAGGAAGCACATTTATCCGGGTGAGTCACAAGCACCGTCCCCGACATGAGCAAGTGTTTCGTGAATGCTAACTATGGTTATTCGTTCCCTCGACAGTTATGTCTTGAGTCCTGCTGCGTGCCGGGCACAGCTCTGGCCTCCGGGAACAAGCCGAGAACAAGGCAGTGGAAGTTCCCACCCTCACGGGGCTTACAGTGTGGTCAGGAGCAGTGGCCGGACACATAGTGATCTGCGTGGTGTCCTGGTGTCCCTGTGCTGCTGCTCGGGGGGTGATGTGTGTGTGCACGGGAAGTCATGGGGCTGTGGCCACGTGCAAACATGCAGCCTCGGGTGGTCAGCCTCAGTCTTGTGCCCCGGCAGCGTGGGTTCCTGTCCACTGTGCCCTGAAGACAGTGATGGCTGCTGGGACCAAACGAGGGGACGCCCAGGAAGCTGTCAGCTGTGTGCCTGGCGGGAAGCCAGCGGGCGGCTCAAGGTGACGGGTGCTCAGTTACTCGTCCGAAGGGGGGCGTCCTCACCTCGAAAGCTGAAGAGACACCACCAAGAGCTGGCTCTCCCTGGTCACTGTTTCCATGTGAGGTGCAGAGGAGGATGGCAGGGTGCGGTGTCTGTGGGGCCCTTGCTTTCTGGGCAGAACCGGGGACGAGAATCCCAGCTCCCACCCCATGAGGGCCAGGCCTGCAGAGCACCAGCCCAACTCCAGCTGTGAGGCCCACTCTGTGCCTCGGTTTCCCCTCCATGACAGCGGCCCCATGATTGAACAGGCCTCCTGGCTGTTTGTGAGGACTCAGGGAGGTGCTGGTGGAGAGGCTCTGCTCCCAAGGCGAAGGCTTTCGTGCTAGCGTTTCCTCTGCTCGGGGCGAGGCGGATGAGATCAGCCCTTTTGTTTCTAGGAAACTCATGTGCAACTGGTTCTAATAAAACTGGGGCAGCTGGGCCCAGGCGGGCAGGAAGTGGGGAAGACCCAGGGCTCCTCCTGCGGGCCCAGGAGCCCGGGTCACGCCAGGGCCCTCCGAGCCCCCTTCCGAGGACTTCGGGGCCAGACGTCTCCCTGGCCTGGGGTGCTCAGCAGAAGCCCCGGGCGAGGGTCCCTGGGGCCAGGGCGCATGTGCTGCCCCTCTCCCTCCTCCTGGCTCTGCCCCTTTCCTCTCCTCCTGAGCCAGCTGCTGACATTGTGAGGAATTGCTCCCTAAGGCAGTTTGGAAATATGAAAGGATGTACTTCAGCAGGAATAAATCATGCCTTCTGTCCTTGATCCTACGGAGGGCGCTATGGATTATAACGCTTTCTGGGGATTAAGTGAACCTGATGACAGGCGGGGTCTGACGGTCCTGCCGTCAAACTGTGCTGACAGACCACCATGGTCACGGCCCTACACGGGCACCTTTCCCTGCAGGGCTGCAGAGGGCATGCAGGTGCTGATGTCGGACATGGTTTACAGCATCCAGGTGGCTCCAGGTGCCCTGGGGACATTACCCGCCTAACACCCAGGAGAGCACTCTGGAGGGAAACGGCTCCGCGGCTCGGCCCTGGCTCAGGAGCCTGCCCTTGGCGGCCCCCCGGGGGGCTGGGCTCTAAGGTGCATCAGGGTGGAGCTCAGCCTCCCTCGGTCATGTGGTGTCTGCGATGCGCCCGGCGCCCGGGCTGGGAGGCTCCAGCAGTTACCCCAGGTGAGCGGGGTGGGCCAAACATTTGAGAATACCCACGTTAACAGAATGAGGGAGAAAAACCATTCAGCCGTCTTGGTACAACCAGAAAACACATTGCAAGGATTCAAAACCAATTCATGATGAAAACTGTCAGCAAACTGGAAACGAGGAAGATTTCCTGAACCTGACAAAGGCTCGTGGATGAATGGACAGCGTGGGCTGACCGTGCCCCTGAGCCCGGGGCCAGGGAAGGGGGGTCGCTCGCCACCGCGCACACTTCTGTCGCAAGCAAAGAGCCACTGGAAAGAAGGAAGAAAATGTCTTTCTTCATAAACAGCACAATTGTAAACACAGAAAATCCTAAGGAGCTTACCAAAATACTGCAGGAAGTAATAAGTAAATGCAGTAAGATAGCAATATTCCGGGTCACTTCGTAAGAAATTCAGCTGTGTTTCTAGAGTCAATAATTGGAAAATAAAAATCTAAAAGCACCATGTAAAATAATATCAAAACCATAACCTATTTAAGGGTAAAGTTAAACCATAAAGTACTGCGGTTTGAAACGGCTGCTACGTCGTGTTTACGGCTCAGAGGATTCACGGTTTCTAAGACGTCAGCCTTCCCCAAACTGATCTACAGATTTAATGTAATCTTTATAAAATCTCACCAGGCTTTAATAAAACAAAACAAAACAAAAAAACCCTGAAAAGCTGACTTGAAAATTAACACGGAAATGGAAAGAACTTAAGATAACAAAAACACGTTTGGAAAATAAGGATAAAATTGGAGGACTTACGTGGCCTTGATTTCCAGCCTTCCTCTAAAGCCGGAGGCACTCGGTAGCGTGGCTGTGGCATGGCCGTGGCACAAGGACAGACACAGGGATCAGCGCAACGGTGCGGAGAGCTGCACGTACACGGTCCGCCGATTCCTGACCACGGTGCGAAGGTAAGTCGGGGGAGACAGAGCTATTTTTGACAGACCGTGCTAGAACGGGTGTCCACAGGGACCAGTGCTGTCCACTCCAGGCATAATGCAAGCCACGTAGGTGATTTTGAGTTCCTGGTAGCCATACTGAAAAAGCAAAAGGAAACAGGTAAAATTAATTTTAATTAATCAGTTCTATTTAAGCCACTATTTCCAAGACATTGTCATTTTAACACATAATCAATAAAATCATTATTGAGGCATTTTACTTTTTTGGGGGGGGACTTCCAAGTCTCCAAAATGCTTTGTGTATTTTACACGGAAAGCATATCTCAATTCAGACCAGCTGCATTGTGAGTGTGCCATCGCGACCTGTGGCCATTGCGACCTGTGGCCAGTGGCTCCCATTCTGGACGCTACAGATGATGGACAAAAAATGCACCTTGAACATGAACTCACACCACTTAGAAAATTAAATTGAAATGCGTCATACCCCTAAGTACACAAGCCAAAACTATAAAACTCCACGAAGAAAGAATAGGAGAAAATCTTTATAACCTTGGGATAGTCAAAGATGTTTTAGATAAAAACACCAAGAGTGTAAACCATATGAGGAAAACATCGATAATTGAACTTAAACCAGAATCTGATACTCAGGTTCTTCAAAAGACACCATAGAAAGTGAGAAAGCCCATCCCAGTCACTGATTAGGAGAAAATATTCACGATGTGTGTATCTGCTGAAGGATCTTTATCCAGTATACAAAACAAAACAAAACGCCCCAAAACATGTTATGCTGGATAATAATTCAATCCCCTGGAAATAATGAGAAAAATGTTAGAGAATATTTCACTTAAAAAGATGTCACCAAGCACGCTGAAGATACTTAGCGGCATGTGTCCTCAGGGAAATGCAAATTAGAGCCACCGTGAGATACAGTCCCATCAGAGTGGTTAAATTAAAGAGACTGACAATACCAAGCGTCGGCGAGGAATAGAGCAACTGGAAGTTCTGCTGCTGGAGGGAACACACAATTATACAATCACTTCGGACAACAGTTTCAGAGTTTCTTCTAGAACCAAATATACATTTACCGTATGGACCAGGAATTCTTCTTCCACCCATTCCCCCAAAGGAAAGGAAAACCTACGTCCACAGATGGATTTGAAAGCGAATGCTTGCAACTACTTTGTAATTGTAACCCCAAACTGCAAGCCACCCAAATACCCATCACGGGGTGTGTGGACAAACACTGCGGCATATCCACACGGTGGATACCCCTCAGCTATAAAAAGGGAAAACCCACTGCTGGTACACAGAACGTGGGCTCAAAAACATCATGCCAGGCGACAGAACGCAGACACACAAGACAACATGCAGTGTGAGTCCACCCACAGAAGGCTCTAGAAAAGGTGGATCCAAGTTAGTAGCAGAAAGCGGAGAAGCGGTTGTTTGGGGGCGGGATTGCGGGAGGGGGCAGGGGTTGTCTGAAGAGAGGCTTAAGGAAACGTTCTGGGGCCATGGGATGTTCTCATCTGGTGTGTCGTGGTGTTTCCACGGTGGGCACGGACTTGTCCGATCCTGGTGAGACACACACTTGAAATGGGTGCTTTGTGTATGTAGATCACACCTCAAAGAGTCCAGGGTAGTTACCATTGCACAAAAAATTAGCATGCACCAGTTAACAGAAGCCCAGAGCAAACACCCCCGGCAACTCTACACTTCACACATAACCCTGTATGTTTTCTGGAGCCGGCCAAAGCGATCTCGTAGACATTTTCCTTGTATGTGTCTGTGTGCAGGCGGGGTTTCACAGGCCCACAGTCCTGCTCCTTCGGTCGTGTAGTTCCCTTGTTTCCTTCATCAGCAGCTTGATGACATACGTCCACACCCACGAAAGCACTTCCATACCACACCTCCCGTGGCTGCACCGCCCCCTCTGGCTGCACCTGCGTCCACACCGCCGGCCCCGCTGGTGGGAAATGTAAGCTGCTCCCCATTCCTCGCTCTCGTAGGTATGCCAAGCCACACGCGTTCTTCCTTGGTTGAGTTTTGGGCAGTGGCCTGGCTGGGGCAAGATGTGGACACGGTGAAGGCTGTTGATGAGTAATGCCCCGGTAGCCCCGGCTGGGTCAGCGTGGGGATCTGGACCCCATTCATCCGTGTGTGAGATGCCCCTTGAGGGGTCATTCTGAGAGCAGGTCAGACGTTCTCCTGTTGGTTCCCCACCTCTGGGTTTTTGTTTTGCCCACTCAGTTCTGCCTGAGACAAAGAACTCGTGACCACTTGCAGCCTCTGCTATTCTTGGCGGTATAGGGGTGGCAGGGAGGGTTCTGGCACCTGCAGGGAGGTGCAGTTGAGCTGCTGGGAGGGGTTCTCTCCCTGTGGTGTGCAGGCAGGCCCACTGGGGGGAAACCCTTCTCTGGGCAGGGCCGGGAGACACCCCCCCCAAGCAAATACCAGCCAGGTCGGGCCACTCCTGCCGCGTTTGCTGGGGCACTGCCCCGGGACCTCGCCTGGGGCCAGGTGCTGGCCAGGGGTGGAGCTGGTGGCCTCGGGCCAGAGCACACCCCAAATTAGGAACTCCCTCCTCTTCCCCACCTGGCATCTGGCAGGCGGTTGCTGTGGTCAGTAGGAAAGGTGAAGGCTTCCCAGGGTGTGAGCCCACTGCATCTCTAAAGGGCTGGCAGCAGCGGAGGAAAAGGTAACAGAAAGGTCTCTGGCCTTTCCTACCTCATTCCAATGCTCTCACCGCACCACGGCGGCTTAGCCCGCGATGCCTGCTGTGATCAAATACAGACAAAAAAAATAAAAATCTGGCTGCAATTTTCCAAGAGGCTATTTTAGGCCATCCTCCTGCCTCTCCCCCTGCCCTTCTCCATTCAAGCAGATACTAACGCTCCCCTCCCTCGGGGACAAATGACTGTCCCATGGTCTCTGCCCTCCAGACGTTCATATTCTTTAATTTTTCCATCTTTAAAAGAACTGCAAAGAGGTATTGATTGCTTAGGGTAAAGCTAATTTCAAACACTGACAAGGAATAGTAGGTGAAAAGGAGCTATCCCCCCACCATCCTTGACTCCGGGCCCCCCAATGCCCCTCCCAGGCCAGGGAGTCCTCATGGTTCCCAGGCAGGTGTGAGCAGGTACAGACACACTCATGTGTCACCGGAGCCATCTGCGTGTGTTGCTGAGGTGCTCCCTCTGCCCCGTCAGGCTTACAGCCCTTCAGCAGGGACCCTGCGGGATTCTGAAGTCTCCCGGGTTCATGGAAACACTTCCAGAAGAATTTCCAGCCTGAGGGCTAAGGGCTGAAATGCACAGCTTCCCCTTGGTGACATGTGGGCCCTCCCCTGTGCACCAGGGATGATAGCAGTGCCGTATGGCGGTGTCATTGGTGGCCGAGAGGATGCCCACAAGCTCCGGGCACGAAGGCCACCATCAGGAGGGGCTGGCTTCCGTGGCTCAGAGAGAGGGGGTCAGATGGCAGTGAATGCACCAGACTGAGTGGAGACATGGGAAGAAGGGCAGTTCAGGTGTCTCAGGGACGCAGCTGGCTTGCTCTGGGTGTGTGTGTGGGGGGGTGGTTCCAAAGGTTTGATGGAGGGAAGGGCAGTGAGGCCAGCTTTGTCTCCTTATGTGAAATACATTTCTTGCCTTGGAAAGGAGTGAGCTCACCTCTCCTAGGAGCATTCAAGCCGGATGACTCAAACATTGGACAAAGCATGCAGCTGGACCGGGGTCTGGACACACGGAATAGGGCCTGGCCCAGTCAGTGCCTCTCACGGATGGGCTCCATCTGTGTTACTGACATCATTATGGTGGTTTATTCCCTTTGTTCTACTCCACATTTCTCCACTGAGCAGACACTAGTGGTGCCGTACAACCGCCATGTAGAAAGCGTCCACCCCCAAATCTGTGAGCACCGGGGACCCCAGTGGCTGTCCTGTGGGGAGGGACAGATAGCTCTGTCATTGGTGGGTGAAGCTCATCCTCTTGTTTCAAAGGAGACCCTCTGCCAACCCTGGCCACTATTGCCTGTTCCTGTCTGGTGAGAGTGTGAAATCCAGGTGGGCTGCCTGGAAGGAGCAGTGGGAACGTGGGACTGAAGGTGGCCCATGTGCTGGTGGAAGGTGGGCTGGGGGTGACAGGGGGCAAAGGGCAGGCAGGAAGCCGGCAGCCCACCCAGGCCTCCGCCTGCACAGGCTGTGGTGGGCAGAAACGGCTTCCTCTGTCGCCCGGCGTGGGGAGAAAGGAACTACACTCAGTTCCTGCATTGGGAAGGAGAGGAAGAGGCGAAGGTTGTGACCTCCTGAAGGCGCTGCACTTTGCCCGGCGCGGGAGCCATGTGCATGGGAACCCACGGGGCGGAAGCAATGCTTTAGCAGCTGCTCTCCAAGGTTGATGAACAGCAGAAGACATGGGAGTTAGGACAACAGATCCAGATTTCCGGTGCTCAAGCGCTCTTTCCAGAGAAGAGGCAAACACTGCACATGGCACCTGGTAGTCTCCCAATGACATCCAGAGCTTTGGGGCGGATGGGAACCACGGGTGGGCCTGGCTTCCCGCTGCCCTGCTGGCTGCGTGCCCCGGGGGCAGCTCACCTCTCCCCCAGCGCTGCACCTGCTTGCCCCATATGATAGCATCGCCCCTCGAGGGGCTTGTCTGCAGATCTAATAGAGATATTTAATATGCAGAGACTAGTTACTGAGTGTAATTTCAAATATCTGGATCTTGGAACTGAATCAGACCTTCTAAATGGCTTCCGGGAGCTCAATATATTCAGTTAGGACAAGCAGACCAGTAAGGACTTGAAGCACTTCCGGTAAAGTGACACCAGTAACCGTATCACTTAGCGTTGTGTACCTTGCTTACTACGACAGCCCACACGGCACTGAGCACTTTCTGTGGATGATTACAACCAGTTGCCGGGAGAATCCTGTGGGGATGGGTTTAGTATTATACCTGTTGCACTGAGGAAACTGCCTGCAGATGCATGGCTGAGTCCCAGCGCAGGCCCGCACCCTGCCTGTCACCCTCCACCAGACACCTGCCCCCAATGAGACAGCAGGTCCGAACGGCGGGGGTGTGTGGTCTCAAAGGGGGGTGTGGGTGGATTCCTGGGAACTCAGAACTGTATGCAAATTTATGTAAATATGGATTATTTCTCCCTGGAAAGCAGCTCCATTGATTTAGTACGATTTCTCAACGGGCTCATCACCGGTTGTCTTAGATTGGGTTCCCTACACACAGACCTGACGCAGGATTTGTGTGCAAATGGTAAAGGCCATGGGACAAACCAGGAGGAGTGAAGACGGCGAAGGAAAGACAAGACCCCAGGCCAGCAGGGATTGCCAGCCAAGTCCCAGTGTCAGCTTGATCCTGCTGGGGGCTTGGGGTGGGGGGTCAGCCACTCTGTAAAGCCGGGTTTCAGACTCCCACACGGTAAAAGTTGGTGGTTCCAGGAGCCCTTGCAACCTCACGCAAGTCCTGGGTTCACGGCTATCAAAGCAGAATCAGAGAAGTTGGGGGAAGGATACCCGAAACCATACGCCTGATGGGAATGTCATCCCGTTTGTAGGTTCATCATCTGGGATGTTGAGGCTCGGAGGGCCAACGTGTGTGTACCACGGAGCCGCCAGGAGCCAGAAACACTTAGTACCAGTTTGCTGGTGGCTATGGGCCAATCTGTCCTCTGATCCTTGGTTCCCCATCGGCTGACACACATGATCTCCAGTGTCTGCACCAGTCTAGAGCTGCAGCTGAGGGTCCTGGCAGCTCCGGCTGAGAGCCTTGGGGCACTTTGTCCCAATTCGGCTGTGACTTGGTCCTAGGCAGGTCCATATATAAGCCAGGTTCGGCTGGCCTGTGTCTACAGATGCTGTTGGAGCCATCACCGGGGTCCCTCTTGCCAGGCAGGATGGGTGTGGTATGAATCCCTCGACTGTGGTCCAGGCTTATCCCGGAGCTGAAGACGGGGCTGCTCTGCAGGCCGTAGCCTGGTCTTCTGTGCAGTGCAGGGCAAGGGGCAATTGGGGTGAGCTGGGGACGCTGCTCCGGAGTAAAGAGCTGAAAACAACCAAGTGTGACGCGCAGTCCTCCACTGGATCCTGGTTTAAAACCCAGCCATAAAAGACATTTTGGAGACAACTGGGGAAATCTGAATGTTGACCAGGCATCAGACGATTAGGGAATTACTGTTAATTTTGCTAGGTGAGCTAACGGTATGGCGATGGCACAGAAGGATGTCCTTCTGTGATTGGAGATGACTGCCACAATATCTAGGACAGAAGTGCCTGCATGTCTTTAAGATACTAGTGGTTCAACACCATCTAGGACTATCAGCTGAGCAGAAAATTTGGCAAAAAGTTAATCGCTGAGTCTGTGTCATGGATATATAGGACTCATTTGCTTTTATTACTAATTTTCTCTATGTTTGAAAAATTTCATAATGCAATCTCAGAAACTTGGGGGAGGGTGGAGGACCCCCTTGGCAAGTGCACACCCATGCTTTGTGCTTGGCAGGTAGGAGCTGGCTCCAGCCTGAACCACCAGCTGGCCACAGGCCTTCCGATGCCTGAGTCCCAGCTAGCCAGGCGGTCCATCTCCCGCCAGGGGGGCCTCCCCTCCAGGGCCCTGAACCAGTGCACACGTTCAAACTGTCCCTCACACGGCCCAAGTGCCACGACCACACCTTGTCCCCACAGTCCTGCTGTTCCGGCGGTGGCCCCAGACCCCAGGCGGTGGAGCCAGGGTGTCCCAGGGCAGCGGCCCCTCTTCCTCCCCGGCATATTCACATGTCAGTGCTTGAGAAGTGCTTTCCTCTCCGGGGGGCTGTGGGAGAGTGCTGATGGGTGTGAGCTAATTATGGCCCCACTGTCGCCTGCCGGGGAAGGGGGCAGGGCCAGGGGCACTTTGGGAGCTGTGGTCAGCCCAGAAGGCCAACTGCAGGGAGGTGAATGGAGAAGGGAGGGACATGCCAGCAGCTTGCCACGGTGGGCAGGGCACACAGTGGGCCTTTTCTGGCCTGGGATTCCAGGCAGTCTCACTTGCTCTGCACATCAGGAGCTGGGTGGGGGGTGGGGAGCATTTACAACACAGAGCCTGGTTTTGCAGCTATGGGTGGGCCCAGGGCTCTGCATTTTTTTCAGGTCCCTGGTGATGCTGATGCAGCTGGCTGAGACCACAGGATGTCCTCTGCTTTAAGGGCAAGGTGCTGCAGGGGAGCCTAATAATGGGGTCGAACCCTGCCCTGCCCCCTCAGAAGGGCCAACACGCTGAATAAGTGCGAGCCTGCCGGTCTCGGGCCAAGCCCCTCCAATGCTGCCTGGCGTGGGTGCATGCTGGTGCCCTCTGACCCTCGGGCCAGGGGTCAGCTGTCCTACATTCGTCATCATGACCTAAGCCACAGGGAGGCAGGGCCCCTTCCTGAGAGGAAACTAAGTGGGGGTAGCAGTGGCCTTGGACACAGAGGCCTTTGCTCAGCACAACAGGCCCAGCCTGGTGGGACTGGGGGTGGGTGAAGGGGCCGGCAGGGGAGTCCAGGCACCGCATACTCCTGAGAAGTCTGCCTAAGCCTTCAAGTGTTTGGAAACTTCCAGAAGGCTGTGTGCTCCTCACTCTAGCTTTCCACAAGGGCTGCCTCCCTCCACGGTGACCAGGCGAGAAGCCCTGGCCCCTGACCCCGTACAAGGGCTGGGCATGGCTGGCCCCACTACGGTCGTGCCTTTGGAGAGGCTGGGCTCCCCTGGGCTCCGCGCTCGAGCTGCCCGTGTTAGCCCTGCTCCTGCACGCCTCCTCCCCCGGCTCTGGTCCTCAAGGCGCAGGCGTCACCTGCGGGTGGAGCGGATTTCTTACCTGTGTGCTTGGACGAGGGGCTGTGGGGAGAACATGTCCTGCTGCTTCGCCTCTGTGCCTGCGCCGCCCCCGCCCCGGCCTCCTGCTCTCCCTCCGACTAGCGGCTCCCTCTGCCTGCAGCATGGCTCCCTCGGNCGGATTTCTTACCTGTGTGCTTGGACGAGGGGCTGTGGGGAGAACATGTCCTGCTGCTTCGCCTCTGTGCCTCCGCCGCCCCCGCCCCGGCCTCCTGCTCTCCCTCCGACTAGCGGCTCCCTCTGCCTGCGGCATGGCTCCCTCGGTNAGCATGGCTCCCTCGGGTTCAGCTGTGTGCTCACAGCGGCCCGCACACCTGACTGCCCCTTTGCTGCCTCGATGGTTTATTTCACAGCGTGCACAACCACCCGGCCTCCGTTGCTCTGCTTTGTCTGCTAATTGGTTAAACTGCTTGCTGTACGTGGCCCCAGGTGGAGTGGGGGCGCCCTGGGGAGGGCCGCGCTCTGCATAGATGTGCCGCAGGGGAACCAAAGAACGGACAAGATAGATCAGCCTTTAAACGCACGTCTGAGGGGCGCCTGGGTGGCACAGCGGTTAAGCGTCCGCCTTCGGCTCAGGGCGTGATCCCGGCGTTATGGGATCGAGCCCCACATCAGGCTCCTCCGCTGTGAGCCTGCTTCTTCCTCTCCCACTCCCCCTGCTTGTGTTCCCTCTCTCGCTGGCTGTCTCTATCTGTCGAGTAAATAAATAAAAAAATCTTAAAAAAAATAAGAAAAATAAACGCACGTCTGAGTTCTGAGTAGCCCTCAGTTATGGACAAAATGCAAACCCACTTGTGAGCAGTGCAACAACTATCACATGGGATCTATGATAATTTGGGGGATTGGAAAGGGGGCTCTGATACTTAAGCCCTTCCAGAACCAGAGTCCAGGAGACGGCTATGCCCCTTTTTTCCACCAGAGGGCAACCTGACCCCAGCGGCTTGGCATTCCCGCCGCACTCACAGAGGCTCACTGCTTTTTTTTTTTTTTTCCCCTCTTTGAACTTATTTTTTGTAATGGGAAATATCTTTTTTAAAAATCCCACAGTCCACACGAGGGGGAAAAATAACTTGATTTGATGCACAGGCAATTGGGAAATCCGTTCCCTCTAAGTTTCAAAGCAACTTTTCTCTTTTTAGAACTCCTAGAGACCCGGGACATGGGTCAGAGTTTGACTTGCTCGGGGATGGAGCCTGGCACCTCAGGGTTTTTAAAGCCAGATGAACCAGCGACAGCCTCTCACTACCGGCCTGCCTGCTGGTGTCACAGTCACGGAGCCCTGTCTTTGGAGCAGAGCTCCCCTGGAGATGTCTGGCGGGGGAGGCAGGAAGCCTTGGCTGTGTGCCTGGTCTGGTCCTAATTAGCTGTGTGACCTTGGGCAAGTCACTTAACCTCTCTGGTCTGTTTACTCTTCTGTTTAAATGGGGTGCCGGATTAGCTCATCATGAAGTTCCTTTGAGCAGAAAAGTCAGTGGGGAGGGGAGAGCAGCCTTGGAGACGTACTTCCTCAGCACCCACGACTCCTGTGGGACACGGGGGCAGATGCAGGAGCCTGCAGTCAGTGTGTGTCTCTTTGAGTACAACTGAGGCTGAGCCTTGGCCCTGACACTAGCTCAACGTGTGACCTCCAGGGCCTCGTTTCTCTGAGCCTCAGTTTACCCATCTGCAGGCTGGGGACATGGAGTACCTTCGCAGGGGTGTTGTGAGTTTTCAACATGGTAACAGGTGAGCGTGAGCGAGTGTGTGGGTGTGTGATGGTGGGGGACAGTGGAGAAAATCTCATACATAATCTTTTCTCTCATTGAGGCAAGATCACATAACATACAATTAACCATTTTAAAGTGTACAATTCAGTGAATAATCTTTTAAATAGAGCTTAAGAATAGGAAAACAATGGTGAGAAAGACTGTCTGTCAGGGTCTGTGCCAGACGCTCAGATCGCATTGTGTCATTTCATACAACCCCACGGGGAAGGGACCTGACACACCAGGAAACGGAAGCTCAGAGAGGTTGAGCACCTTTCCCCAAAGCACCCAGCCAGGAAGGGGCAGAGCAGTGCTCCGTGGCCCAGATGCAGGAGGCGATGCCCCCCCCCCCGCAGCCATTGGCCACCCCCCTGGCCGGCTCAGGAGCCTTGGGAAGGCGGTGGGGCTAGCAGGCCTGGGCGGGGTCTGGGATGATGGGCAGGACAGCAGGAGCCGAAGAAAGTCACTTGACCTTGTCATCCCTTCATTTCCTGCTCTGCCCAAGAGGAAATGTTTACACAGCGTCCCCACACAGACGCTCCACAGGCCTGGACTTGCAGTAATTAGCTGAACAATGAGGGTCCAGCGGCTACGGAGTGGCCCAGGCACTGGCCTGGGGGTCAGGTGGCCGGGGGCCTGGCTCCTCACTCACAGACTTGCCCTGTGACCCTGGGAACAGCCCCCAGCCCCCTCGGCCTGCTTCTCCCGGTGGGAAAGGCAGAGGCTGGCGAGCTGACCTCCTGGACCCTCCAAGACCCCATAAGTGGGTGACACACCTGGTGGTGATGTGGGGGGTGGGCAGTAGGTCTGTGTCCTGACGTGTTCAGTCACCGGGGTCCCCGAGTCAGCTCAGCTGACTTCCCCCACCATTCATGAAATCTCTTTTCTGGGGTCTGTTCATTCATTAGTTAATGCACTGATCAATGAATCAAGCAAGTGTGGATGACACACCCACGGCTGGCTGTCCTCCAAAAAGCTGCCCCTCCTTCCAGCAGGTAGAACGGTCTGCAGGGCACCGCCGCCCGGCCAGGAGCCACATCTTCCAGACGGTTTTGGCATCCAGGTGGGGTCACGTGACTCGTTCTCACCAATAGGAGTGAGCAGGGAAGGTGGCTGCTGTTTTTTACCAAGGTATTGAGGAAGTGGGCTGTGTTCTCCATATTCTCTGTCTTCCTCCATCTCCTGGCTGGATGCCAAAGGATCAGATCCCGGGACGCAAAGGCACAAACCAGAGGGAGCTCCTGAATCACCATGTGGCAAGAGTGGGTGCTGACCAACAGCTTCCATGCCGGTCTATCACATGCATGAGATGTGAACTTCTGCAGTTAGCCTTGCCTTAAAGTTGTGCCAGCCCTGGACATACAGCTATGAACCAGACAGAGAAGTTCCCTGCCTCGGTGTGGGTGGGCAGAAGAGGACACACTCAGAACACAGGCAGTAGGATCATCAAGACCTTGTGATTGCTGGGATGGGCCCATGTTCTCCCAGGAGCCTGGGAGTATATGTCAGCAGGCCAGAAAGGTGGTGCCTGGGAGCCTGGGCAACTCCAGTCCCTGGAAAGGCAGAACCTTTACTAAATATGGGTTGTGGAATATACATCAGTCTCTTGTGAGTTGAGTTATCATGAGTCTTTGCACATTGGTTCAGTCTGTTTAGGAATCATGGTGTGCAAGGCTAAGACCCTCATCTTATGCAAAGATGGGCAAGGCAATGTTCAGTGGTGAGCCCCCACCTTTCCCTGGCAGCCAATTAGGTCCATCCATGAGAGGCAACTCCGTCTGCATACAATCCCTGAATTTGGGCCTACATTCTCTGCTATATCCCATGCAAGGCTCCTAGCAATAGTTAGTAAGTCTTTAAGGAAGGTTGACTGAAGTTTCTCAGTCCCTGTCCTTGGAGGTGTTGTGTCCAGATGGGGAGAGATGGTGTCTTCATTTGACTCCGGCACCAGGGGTAGACCCTGAGGCTAGGGTTTGAGCACTCGCTGCACATTTGTGAGGACATCAGCAGGGTGGTGGGGAGGTGAGACAAGGCAACAAAGAGAGTTATCAAGGTAGCACCCTGTGGGTTCCTAGAGCTGGGTCCCGCGGGGGTCCTTCGGGAGAGGGTGTAACACATGCTCCCCACTGATGTCCCAGCTGAGGGCTGAGGCACTGGGTGTCTGCTCACTGGCTCCCATCTCCCCACCGCTGAGGAGGCTCCCGAGGGGCCTTAACACCCCAGCACCTGCCCTACTCTCGGGTACAGCAGCTGTTACCAGATGTCTAGGACAGCTGTCACAAACCGGGAGCTGAAAACAGCAGAAATGTACTCTCCCATAGTTATGTAGGCTGGAGGTCTGAGATCGAGGTGTCGGCAGGGCCGCGCTCTCTCCTTGCCTCGTTCCTGGCTCCTGTGGCGTGGTGGGTGCACGTCTGCACGTTCACGAGGCCTTCCTCTGAGGACAGCAGGTGTCAGGCTTATGGCTCACTCTGACCCAGTACGACCTCATCTTTACTAGTTACATCAGCAAACCCCTATTTCCCATGACGTCACACTTGCAGGTTCTGGAAGGACATGTGTTTCCAGGGGACGCTGTTCACCCAGTACATCACGAAACCTCTGGCCCAGAGACTGTGGCCCTGGCAGTGGAAAGTTTTGAGCACTGAAAGTTTTGAGGGCCCCTAGACTGGGAACCCAAACCCCAGGGTTTCATCTGGGGACTCTGTGGTCAGAGGGCTTGGCCCTNGGGAGGGCCCCTAGACTGGGAACCCAAACCCCAGGGTTTCATCTGGGGACTCTGTGGTCAGAGGGCTTGGCCCTCATATAAGGATCTCCTTCTGGAACAGTCCCCGCTTTCAAGTGAATGACTTCCCCTTTGGATGACTGCATTCCCCGTCCCCTTTGGTCAAGGCCACCGATTAGGCTCCAGTGGGTGCATGTCACGGAGACATACCTGTGGCACACCTCTGCACTGAGGGGATTTTAGCATCTCATACACCTGACAGGGAGCCCAGGCTCCACCACTCACTGACTGTGTGTCCTTGGGCAAGTTACTTAGCCACTCTGGGCCTCAGCTTCCTCATCTACAAAGTGGGGTTGATGCAGAGCACCAGCTTCCAGGGTGACCCTGAGGATGGATCAGACAACACACATGGGGGGTCTGCCACACCCGTGCTGGCCCGTCTGCCTGCGGGTGGCTTCGCGCTTGTGGACAGAGCCATCGCACTGGCTCTGAGTCCCACCCCGAGGCCGCCTGGAGGGAAGGTCCTCTCCGGGACACTGTCTCCGGGGTGCGGGCGGCGATGGGGCTGCGTCGTTGTCCCACCATCATCTTCCTCCACCTGGTTTCTTCGCCAGGGTCCCCGAGGTGAGGGGATGCCGTCTCCATCTCCCACCCACCTTCCCCCGCCGACAAGCTGCCCGTGTGCAGAACAGACGGGAATCAGGAATCCACCCTAGGCAGCGTGGTCACCGGTGCTCCTTCCCGAGTGACTCAGCGTAGGAACTGCCCACCCTGGGTTTCCAAGCCAGGCGTGGCCTCCGCGGCCTGTGTGTCCCGACAGGTAACAGGACAGCGGGGTTCTGGCTGCGGCTCAAGCACAGTCTGTAGGCGTTGGCTAGGGGTCCCACTGGCCCTGAGTCTTCCCCCGCAGCGGATCCTGGCCAGTGGCCTCCCTGGGGCAGGGCTGCCGCTGGCCCGTACCGGTGCTGCCCGACCTCTCGGGGACCCTGGCCCACCATCGGCACAAGCAGATGCCGAGACCTGACGGTCTAGCTGAGCGGTCTGGTGCAAGCCTCAAGTGACACATGTCTGACCGCGAAGATAAAGCCCACGCTTGGTGGAGCTGTGGCCAGCCCCACTCTGCCTTCTCCTCAAGCGTGGCCTTGGCTTCTGTGGCTCCGTCCCAGGAGCTCAGTCATGGACGCTTGCCTCCTGGGAACTATCTGAGCTTGTTTTTCAGAGGCCCAGTTTGCATCCAGCCCAGGAACTCGTCCTCACAGCACGCCATTCCAGGATGGTGTTTGGTACAGGGATCACCGTTCGTCACGCTGCCGCTGCTTGAAAGCACGCTCCAACCCGGCATTCTCCCGTCAAACCCTTCTAGTTGCTCCCCCCGGCGGGCGAGGCTGGTGCTCAGCTCTTAGAACCCGTCCGCTGTACCGTCGATTACGTCTGGCCCTGCTCCTGACGGCTGCCTCCTGTTCTCTAGCACTTGTGTGACGTTTTGAGTATCACCCCTTCCAGAGGGTAAACACTGTCCCATTTCTCAGGTGGTACAGTGGAGGCTTAGGGAAGTGACACTGGCCCAGTGTCACCCAGCCAGGAAGTGGGAGAGCGGGGTTTAGTACCGGGACGGCCAGATTCCAGTCCCAGGTCCAGGAGCGTAGGAAAAAACCTTCCTTCTCCCGGGAGAGGATCCCCCCTCCTGCAGCCCAGTCACCGCAGCCAAGCAGAGGGTCCGCTCCATCTCAGGTGTGCCGGCAGCCTGGGGGTCCCATCTACTGGAGGCAGAGGGGCACTGGGGTGTGCAGGGAAAGCAGCCAATATTATCTCATTTGGGGTCTTTCCTTAGGTGAACAGGCCGTCAGGATCAACTTTGAGGCAAAACTTGATATTCTAGAGGGGAAACTCCAGGGCGGCCAGGAACACCAGCTGACGGGGGCGTGCTGGGATCCGAGCAGGCTTGGCAGCAGCCTGAGTTGGGTGCCACACAGATGTCCCACATGGGCTCCTAGTAGCACAGGACAAGGGGGCTGCGAGAGCCGAGTGGCGGCATGCATCTTCTCGGGATGGGTTTGGGTCCCCCAGAAGCAGAGCCTGAGGCAAGGATCTGGATGCAGGTAGCCTAGGGTGGGGTGGGCTGGGGGTCCAGGAAGTCTGTGGTTGGCCGAATAATGGCCCCCAAGGACATCTCTGTTTGAATCCCCAGAACCTGCGAGCAGGTGACCTTACATAGCAAAAGGGAAAAGTTGTCTTGGGTCATCCGAGCAGGCACAGCGTCACCACAGGATCCTTGAAAGAAGGAAGAGGGAGGGTTGAGGCTGCATCACTGCCAGCTTCCGAGTTGGAGGGCGAGCCCATGAACCCAGGGACCCAGGTGCCTCCAGAAGCAGAAAAGGGCGAGGGAACAGGGAACAGCGTCCAGAAGGAGTGCAGCCCGGCTGACACACTGGATTTGGGACTTGTTTCCTGTGGTCGTCAGGAAGCTCGTGGTCACTTGTCCACACAGAGCCTGGGCGAGGCCATGGGGAAGGGAGACAGGCAGGGAGTGAGGCCAAATGGTTAGTTAGCAAAGGTTATCGATAACTGTGCGGGCCCCTGCACAAGCCCCACGGGGGGGTCTTGGAGGAACATCCTCAGGACGCCCGCCTGCACTGCAGGAAGGTCCCGGTGCCCCCGGG
>NC_048229.1:78733228-78747481 GCF_002007445.2 Ailuropoda melanoleuca
GCACTGGGGTGTGCAGGGAAAGCAGCCAATATTATCTCATTTGGGGTCTTTCCTTAGGTGAACAGGCCGTCAGGATCAACTTTGAGGCAAAACTTGATATTCTAGAGGGGAAACTCCAGGGCGGCCAGGAACACCAGCTGACGGGGGCGTGCTGGGATCCGAGCAGGCTTGGCAGCAGCCTGAGTTGGGTGCCACACAGATGTCCCACATGGGCTCCTAGTAGCACAGGACAAGGGGGCTGCGAGAGCCGAGTGGCGGCATGCATCTTCTCGGGATGGGTTTGGGTCCCCCAGAAGCAGAGCCTGAGGCAAGGATCTGGATGCAGGTAGCCTAGGGTGGGGTGGGCTGGGGGTCCAGGAAGTCTGTGGTTGGCCGAATAATGGCCCCCAAGGACATCTCTGTTTGAATCCCCAGAACCTGCGAGCAGGTGACCTTACATAGCAAAAGGGAAAAGTTGTCTTGGGTCATCCGAGCAGGCACAGCGTCACCACAGGATCCTTGAAAGAAGGAAGAGGGAGGGTTGAGGCTGCATCACTGCCAGCTTCCGAGTTGGAGGGCGAGCCCATGAACCCAGGGACGCAGGTGCCTCCAGAAGCAGAAAAGGGCGAGGGAACAGGGAACAGCGTACAGAAGGAGTGCAGCCCGGCTGACACACTGGATTTGGGACTTGTTTCCTGTGGTCGTCAGGAAGCTGGTGGTCACTTGTCCACACAGAGCCTGGGCGAGGCCATGGGGAAGGGAGACAGGCAGGGAGTGAGGCCAAATGGTTAGTTAGCAAAGGTTATCGATAACTGTGCGGGCCCCTGCACAAGCCCCACGGGGGGGTCTCGGAGGAACATCCTCAGGACGCCCGCCTGCACTGCAGGAAGGTCCCGGTGCCCCCGGGCTTCCCCCGGCCCAGGCTGAGAAGCAGGGAGAGGCGGGCGCCGTGGGGGACTCAGGTGGCAGAGGGGCTGCGGGCGGGGCACCAGCCTAACTCCACCCAGGTGCCTCGTCTTTGTTCCCCGAGTACTGTTTCACAGATATTTTTCTTTAAATAGCATTGCTATAGAAAACGTTTAACTATATAAAAGGAAACTCAGCATGAACAATTCCTGAAAAGGGACGAATTTGATACTTAATTCTGAATTTTTTCTAATAAGCATTAAAATAAAGCTTTGTCCATTGACCACCTATAATCACTTCGCATTACCACCCAAGGATCCATGCGTTATCTTATCTGTGTCCCAAGAAAAACCCATTTTATGGATGGGGACCTGGAATCAGAGAGGTTAGGTGCTCCTCTTAAAGACACATGGTAAGTGGCTGAGCTGACAGACGCCCCGGTCTGCAAAGCCTACAACCTTTCTACTGCCCTGCATGCGGCCTAAGAACAGTCACAGCACGTAGAGGCATCCAGCGCGACGCCAGGCTCCAAACACAGCAAGGCAGCCAACCCCTGCCACAACCACCACAGCTCCCAGTTAGCATCCTCGCTCTATTATCTGACGACATGGACGAGGTCTTGCGCTATTTCGCTCATGTCGGCAGCATGTATCACTACCTCTCAGAGGCGGGAAGGCAGGAGCAGAGAGTTTGAGTCAATCACCCGAGGTCACACAGCATGGCCGGCACTGCAGGGTTTCAGGTCTCCCCTCTGTCCCCGAGACACTGAGTTCCAGGCGGTGGCTCTCCACTTGTCCTCTCAGGGGAGGACCCCAGTCTTATGTTGGAGGTGCACGGACCAGTGGTGTCAGAGCCTGTCATGGAGCTAGCCTGGGGTCCCCCGGGGGGCCCGACGCCTCATTCTTGCTGCTCTGAGGGACCGTGCGTCATGAGCACTACCGTGTGCTGACCATGCCACTGGCGGTAAGCCTTTGGTGGTTGCCCACTCTCTGCTGTTGCCAGTAAGGCTGTGATGAGCATTCTTGCACGTGGAGCTTCGGGACCGTACGATGTGTTCGTGCCGGGCGTGCACCCGGGAGCGCCACCCCCGGGACACGGAGCGGGCACGCACTCTATTGAGTAGAAGTTGCCACACGTACACGGCTGTTTCCAAGACCCCAGTGTGGCCTTTGCTCCCAAAGCAATCCCCCTCTGAGCCACCTGACTCACACGAGGTGTGGGTGATGGGAAGGCATTATTTTTGAGTGAGTTTTGATGGGAAAAAGTCAGAAACTTGACGGGCAGCAAGAAAAACCGCGTGGGAGAGAAAGAAGCAAGGACACACAGTTTCGACTGGCACTTTGTCCCGTGACTGTGTGTGTGACGCGAGGTTGGAGGCAGGGGTGGATAGGCAGGTGACACTGGATGGTTGGACAGCCCAGGAGCATCCCCAGGTTCCCGGGGCGTGGGAGGAGGCCCAGGACCCCACGCAGGCCAGACGCCCGCTGTGTTGGGGGTGCTTCTCCACGGCAATGTTTTAGTGTGAATTTGAATGTGCCAAAACGAAGGCGAGCTCCCACTGGGGTCACTCCAATCCTGACCCCCAGGAAGTGAGGAATTCCTATCTCAAGGGGGCCTTGTCAGGACCGGGTTATCAGAGCCGGGCAGTGATGGCCTCGGGCTGCTGACGGACACCAGTAGTTGTTCAAATATATAATGACGTGTTGCCCGATGGGCCGCAGGTGTCTGAGGGATTGGGGAGGGCCGTGTGGCCAGAGCTGAGGACCTGGGTCTGGATGCAGGGGGACCATGACACTGGAGAGCTGACTCTTCTGGGGAGAAATCAGGGGCAAACTGTTCTTGTGTCTTTTATCAGATTCACAGTTACTTTCCTTGTTCAAAAGGACAAGTTACAAAACTTAGTAAAATGCAGATTAGGGTAGAAATGTTGGGGGGGGGTGCAGCTGCCGAGACCCCACGTATGGCCCCTTGTGGGTTCCCATGCGGACAGCCCTGCCGGCCACCCCGAGGTGTTCTTGGCTCCCTGCCCTGGACCGATGTAGGGGGGATTCTGCCTGGGGAACAAGCCTGCTTGCCCACGTGGTCTCCTACTCTGTAAGGCACTCAGCACGGCAGCCTTCCCTCTGTGGTCTTGCTGCTCTGCGCCTGTTGGCGCTCTGGTCATCCCCAAATATGCCGCTGGCTCTCAAAGCCTTGTCTCAGAGACTGTCTACAGGAAGGCTGGCATCTACCCTGTGCATGTCGTCCGGCAGTCCCAGCGCACAGTCTGGTGCCCTCGTCCTCGTGGAAGCAGCGGGGCTCTGGCACCAGACATGCTGGGGGTGTGGTCCCAGCCGTCACTGAACTTGGGGCTTCCCTGGTCTGGCTTCCAGTGTCCAGACAAGTTTCTCTGCGGGCAAGAGCCACGCTTTGAAATGGAAGAGGCTGTTAAGACTTTCATTGTGTTTCTTTTTTGCTGGTGACACGTTTGTGCGGCTCTGTGGTCTGGGCAGTGGCCGGGCTTCTTCTCCAGGCGGCTGCCGTCCATCCCGGGCCTCTCTACCCTGTGCAGCCCCCCTCTCTTTTCTCTTACATTCAATTATTTCACGTTTTGGCCTCATTTCAATGCAAAGAAGAAAACAAATCAGGATGGCGGTGCCAACCCATCTCCCCCCAACAGCCCTGAGGAGCAGCCCCTGCCCTCCCCGGGCTGCAGATGGGGACGCTAAGGCCTGCAGAGGGGAGGCCCACCAGGAAGGGCAGAGCCAGGATTTGCGCACGGGCAGTCCAGGCCTAACGCCCCACGGGGCAGCAATATTCTTTTTGAATCCAGATCTCTTGGACTCCGAGACCTGTCCGAGGGTAGCTCGGGATTCGGCACACATCGGGAGGGCGTACCGAGCTGCAGCACCGCCGAGCCTGGCCAGGGAAGACGCGTCTCCCTGCGGCCCTGGGCTGCTGCCATGGTGCCGCTCCCGTGACACCGAGTCACCCGGCAAGCTGACTCGGGCCTCTGCGCCTTCACGTCCTCACGGGGCAGCGGCGGAGAGCCCACCTCCTCGGGCGCTGATGCATGCGGCGCCCGGCTCCGTGTGGCCCACGAGAGCCCCGCCCGGCCTTCCCCCTCCCCCGACGGGGCACTGCCAGCGAGGCGGGCGTGGGGAGGAGGGGAGGGTGGGCAGAGTGGCTCTCCAGGGAGAGGCTCCTCTCTGCTATCTTAATCCCGGGAGGCAGTGAGAAAGATGACCCTGTGGGAGGGCCGCCTGTGCGCCTCCCGCCTCCGAGCAGCACATTCCTGAGATGCCCGCGCTGCCCTGGCAGGGTGGTCTCTCCCCCGAGGCCCCACGCCCGCCGCACTGCTTGTTGGGTGAGACCCCACGCGCTGGAGGGAAGAAACACGCCCGTCTGCCCACTGCTTTGGAGGCGGTGCGGCCGCGTGGTTAAGGCTCTGAGCCTCGGTGTTGCCATCGGTGAAATGGGGTCGACGGTACTTACCTCACGGGCTGTGGCCGAGGCTGCTCGTAGCTCCCCACACCCCCCGCCTTCCTGTGTCATCACACCCCCAATGTTAAAGCAAGGGAACTGACTGCCCCCAATAAAGACCGTTCCCAAACTTCCTTGCCCCTGGGCATGGTGGGCTGACCCAGCACGGGCTGGTGGGTCTGATGCTGTGGTTCTGGTCTGCCCGGCGCCCCTGCACCGCTCCCCTGGGCTGCTCTGGGCCGCGGGGACAAGGACGAGGCCCTCATGATGGCGGCCTGGGCTGCTGCGGACTTCGTGGAGCAGCACTCGGCCTCTGTGACTGAGGAAAGGGACTTCTGTCATCTGGGGTCCCTCACAGAGGCCCACCCCTCTATCACCCAGTGCGGACTCGCCCGTCTTCTGTGCCTCACCTCCGGTCGTTTCCGCGGCCGCCCCTGAGCGAGGTGGGCGCCACGACCACGGCCGCTCCGCAGGTGAGGAAGCCCAGGCCGATGGCTGTAGCCGCGTTGCGAGTGCAAAGCAGAGCCCTTACTAGGAACACAGGCCTGACGGTCCCCAAACGCCAGTGTCCTGAGGGCCCAGGATGACTTCCCCGGCTCACAGAGGCCGCTGGCTTTTCCCTTGGGCGGCGGGGAGCTGTAACCAACAGCGCTTTGCACATGGCGGGGTTTTACTGGACATTGACTTTTAATGGATCGACTTTGTTTTTCTGGGTGGATACCCAAGAAATTTGGTTCTTATTAAGAGGTGAGGCCGGTAACAGTGACGTGTCTGCATCTGATTCTCTTGGAGGTCACTGGGAGGTCACATGATCGGCCTCCCGATTCCCCGGCACCGAAAGGTCCGAGTCTTCCGCGAGGAGACACTCGTCCTGCCCCCTAATGGACCACAGCATCTGAGCTGGACTAAAATAAAAGGGCCGCTTCTGAAAGTGCTTTACCAACAACTCTCACACGGAATGTCTGGGCATCCATCCGGAGGGTCCGAGGCCCCAAAACTCCGTGTTTTTACTGCCAATCAAGGCTAACCCGGATTTGGCTCACATGACTCGGTGGGCTGGGGGACAGGGTCAGGCCTTGAGTCCCAGGCTGGGGAACAGACCCGAGCTGCCCTTCTGTAGCATCTGGGCAGAGCGTGGAGGGAAAGGCCGAATCAGTCCCGCTCCCTGTCCGGTGTCGGCCGTGCCCACCCTATCCTTCCGCTACGCATTTGCCCCTATTGTGTGGCTTCCCTGGCACCCGGGCGGACCTCGCCTGGCCACCATGTTCTGGAAAGGCGTTCTCACATTTTTCTTCCAGGACGGCCTCAAACATAAACAGTCCTCGATGGTGGGTATCCGGCCTCCGGGGTCCCATCGGTTCTATCCGGTGTTTGTCATTTCCCCAGAGACGGCCGGGGCTGAGGGGCGGGGTGGGCGATGGGCACGCATGTGTCCAAGGAGCGGTCGGGCCGGCCGGCCAGCCCGCTGTTTATTCGGCGTGGCCATGTGACTCGCACATCCATTCCATGACAGGATCACGTGAGGCTCCTTCTGTTTTCCTTCACAGGAAGTTTACGGCTCGGAGGTGGAGGGCTTGGCATAGGGTTTCAGCATCACCCCGCTGCGTCTGACCGCCTCTGAGCATTTGGGGGACAGGAACCCCGTCCAGCTTTTCCTAGGAAACAGGGTCTGAGACAGCTGGCCTCGTCCAGAATTGTTCTGTTGGCACGTTGGCCCCTGGGGACTTGAGCATGACCCCTGTGAGGACGGGCAGAGGGTTGGTAAGGAGCTCAAGGTCTGGCCGCGATCGCAGAGAAGTTTCTGAGAGCTGGGCTTGCTGGGTGCCACGCTTTGAGCGTCGGCTGTCTGGACGCAGTAACGCGTCTGTGTGCGTGTGTGCACGCAGGTGTGGGTCTGAGTGTGTGACGCTCCAGTCTGGGGTGCTCCCTCTTCCCCCCCAAAAGAACCACTCTGGCAGGCTAGCAGGTGGGCTCTGGAAAGCCCTTCCGAAGGTCTGCGCGGGGGAGGGGGGTGGGGGTGGGGTGGGGCCGGTCGGCTCCCCGGGGTCATCCATCACCCGGCCGGCTGACGGGGTGTTAGCATGGCCTCAACAAGAGATAGCAGAGGAAAAATGGCCTACACAGACGATGCGTTTATCTGGCCTGACGTCTGCGAGCCCTGTCCAAGCGGGGGCCCCTCCATTAGTCAGACCAGCTGCAGCTGCCCTCCGCTCGGGCCTCCACACGCCCTGGCTCCTCTCCCCGGCCCCCCTCGTCCCGGACCCGCCGGCTCAGCTCTTGGTGAGACTTTGTTGTCCAAGGTGGTCCCGGTGCTCATCTGTGTGAGGGCGGACAGGTGATTCCAACGATCTTTGTGCACTTGGACACACTACATAATTGAATAAAACAAAGCAATACTGTTTCGTAAGCCAATTGCTGTTGGCGGATTGGCCCCTCCCCAACATTGGGCAAGATCATCGTTATCGTCATCGTCAGACTTTGCTTGTGTCCCGACTGTTTGGTGCATCTCGGATCGTGCTGAGATGGGCAACAGTGAACGCACAACTAGCTTCCTGGTTGAAGAACTCCCGAGAACAAACAGCTGGTTGTTGGGGTGTGGGGCCACACCTTCAGGTGCAGCTCCCAGGGGCCGGTGTTCCCACGGAGGACAGAGGGCGATGGGGGAGTGGGTGGTTTGCAACGTGCCAAGTGGCCAAGGGGACACAGCATCCTTTGTCCGGCTCACTGCTCAAACCCGTATCTCGAGCATCTCCTGGTGCCTGGTGCTGGCCCCGGAAGGCAGGGCGAGGGCGGGTGGGACCGGGGAGAGCTGCATCCCTGGGGGGCTCTGGGTTGCCTGCAGTCCGCGGAGCTGGCCTCTGGCCGAGAACATCTGCTCTCAACGGGGACCATGTTAAATGCGTCCCAGCCCAGAGGGTCCTCGTCGGACTTTATTTCCCAGGTGGAGGGTCCAGCCAGGGGCCAGACCTCCCAGCTGCCCTGTGGGTGACCTCCACCTGCCTCAAACAGGTAATGCTCCCCAGCCAAGCAGACAATGACGACGATAAGGAATCAACACTGTGAACAGCGGCGCAGGTCTCCCTCACAGCATGCTAGACCCTCCATGGACACTGTCCTTCAGTCTCACCCTGCAGAGTCGTCAGACCAGGGAGCCAGGGCTCCTAGCACACCCCACCCCCAACACCCGCATTCCCCCTGCCAGGTATTTGGGACGGAGCATCTCCCATCTCAGAGACATAGCTTCTCAGCACCTAACGTGCACCAGCCCCCAGGAGGGCTGTTAAATCACAGAGCACCGGCCCAGCCCCTGGAGTCACTGGTTCACGGAGTCTGGCGTGGGGGGGTGGACAAGAATCTGCATTTCTAGCAAGTTCCCAGGTGACGCTGCAGCTGCTGGGCCAGGGACCCCACTCGCAGTGGCAAGTTTCTGAATGACTTAATGCAGACTGGTGTAGTGGGTTCCAAAAAAGCTGCCCCTCTCCCTCCATCTTGGAGCCAGAATGAGCCAAACGCAATCTCCATGTTGGCCTCCTGCAGTAGAGTATCTGCGGTGGGCCCTGCACTGTGCGTGGGCGTGGGCATCTGCAGAACTCAGAGCCTGCAAGGTTCTGACCCCCTTCCTTCCCTCCTTTGTCTCTTGGTTCCCAGGCTCAGAGGGCACTAGTGCGGGAGGCCCAGGGACGTCACCGTCTGCTCGAGAGGTCAGGTGTTCTCTGCGGTGAGCCAGGCTGCACCTGGCACACCTCACTTCCTCCTGTTTCCAAAACGCTCTGCTCCCGGCACTCCTAGACCGTGCTCCTCCAACTTCCCCCAGCCTCTGCCGGCTCCCCAGCTGCAAAGTCTGTTCCCGAAGCCCTGACATGCACCACCTCAACTGTCCCTATAGCACTTCCTAGCCTGGGGATCAGACAAGACTCTGCTGTTGGTGGCCCCCGCCATGCGCCCAGGCCCAGGTGATAGCTTGTGTGTGTGTGAACCGGTCTCAGGGACCAGCCTCGTGTCCTGCTGAGGATGGTGTCCCTCAACATCCACAGACACTTTGGGGCTTTGAGTCATGCCTGGCGGACCTGCTCTTTCCTCTCCAGATCTGACTTTCCCCCATGTGGGGTCGAGTCGGGAGGAAGAAGCTCAGAGGACATCCGGGGTGACCCTGTGTCTCCTGGAGCGCGGTGTGGAAGCAGGACTCGTCTGCAGGGATCACCCCCAAGTGGGGTAGCCGGGCTTGACCTACCATGTCTTGACTCTCCTGCCTTTCTAGGAAGGAGGTATGGGGGGAACTCAACATTGAGGCCAGGGAGAGTGGGGGATGCTGCTGACTGTGCCGTCACTGCCCGTTGGCTGCTGGGCTAGAAGCTTCTGGGAGCATCATCTTCCCAGATCCCTTGCCCCATTTCACTGATGAGCAAACCAAGGTTCAGGGAGGGTATGTGACTTGCTCATGGTTGCTCAGGTGCACACTGGATGGGCTTTGGACCCAGACCCATTCCCCACCAGGAAGGCAAGTCTGTACCCACAGGTCACCTCCTGGGCGAGCTCTGGGCTTCCCTGCCCCTTGGAATCTCCCTTATGGCCCCTGGGTCCACATCCACGACTTGTGTCTGAAAGATCGGAACAGGGCAGATGCCATGGCTGTTTCTCCCGGCCGGGCTGCAGGACCAAGAGAAGCCTCTTTGGGGTGGGTTTGGCAGCCCTCTGCCAGCAGTCCCCATGCTGCCTGGCGATTCCCTCCAGGTTTGCAGTGGGAACGAGGTCCAGGGCGCAGTAGCCTTGTTCCAAGGGGCCGAGGTGTGAGGCCTTTATTTTTTACAGGCAGTGGGGCTGTCAGCCGAGCGCCACTAACCTGACCCCTGGTTGCAGCGTGTTATCAACCCACCTCTGCGGGCGAGGCCAGCTGAGTTACGGCGGGGAGGTTATCGAGGACAAACGGTAGTTCTAAGCCAGGGCAGCGGGGTCTCGGGGTTAATGGGCAAAGGTCAGTGCCGACCAGGGCTCCATGTGGGATGGATTAAGTCACCACCAGGCTTGGTGGAGGGTGGCCTGCAGGCGGGCTCCGCCACTGCTGGCCCAGCCTCTGTCGAAGGCACCTCCCTGTGACCACAGGGCTCACCTCCAGCAGGGCTGACTTGATTTTCGTCTGGGAGTGAAAAGCTAGTGGACTCTGCTTGGAATCAGGATGTCCCTAATGTGAACAGGTCGCTGGAGTGCAGCTTGCAGATGCCACGATTTAACGCAGAGATTATGGTAAGACCCACATGCAGACACTTGCGTGTGATGTGCTCCTAACAAGCCCATCAACAACACCGGAAGGCTGAGGCCCTGGAGGCGGGGTTGCCGCCCAGCAGCCTGGCCTGGGTCTTGTCTGGGGGTGTGAGCGCCTGCAGGGCTTCAGGGGGAGGGATGACGGCCTCCTCCCTGGTTTTCCCCTCACTAATGAGGATCTCCAGGTCTTGGGATCTTGAAGGTCTCAGTCACCCAACTCTCCAGTCCAGAGGGGCAGCTTGGAATCCTGCCAATGAAGCTCGAAGCCCCAGAGTTCTCCATGGACCTGGGGGATCCAGGCTCACCTGGCTGGGACCCCGCGCCTGCAAGCATAATCTGACCACAAAGGCCCTGTGGAAAGAGGACTTGCACTTTCCAGTGCCTGGGCAGCTGAAGGCTCATCCCTGAATCCCAAGTTGCAGACCATGCAGAGGCCTCAGGATGGACCCAGATGGGAGGGAAACAGAATCGGTCAGGGCTCTGGCGTTCCCTTCCCACTGCCCTCGCATCCAGTTAAGGTTCGTTCTGTTTTAGACACGGCCATGAGGGAGCTGAGCTAAAAGGCCTGAGGACGACCAGGAACAAGCCCCGTGCAGTGTTACACATGACAGTGTGGACGATGCTCCCTGCTGTGCCCCTAGTGCCAGACCAGGGGGCCCTAGGGAGGGTGCTCGAGACACACTGAGCATGTGCCATGTGCACAGAGCTGGGCCACCTGCTTTTCCTGCAGCTGCTGGAACAAACCCAGGGGTCTTACCCACAGGACCGTCTTCTATCCTGGTACGGAAAGGCAGAGGCCTGAAATCCAAGTGTCGCAGGGCTGTGCTCCCTCCAGAGGCTCCGGGTCAGGGTCCTTCCTGCCCCTTCCAGCTGCTGGGGGCTCCAGGCGTCCCCCGGCTGTGGCTGTGTCCCTCCACCTTGCCTCCTTCCTCACGAGGCCTGTCGTCTGTGTCTCGACTATCCCTCCATCCTGCTGAAGACCCGCCATTGGCTTTAGGGTTCATCCACTCTTCCAAGATGATCTCATTTCAGCATCTTTAACTTAATCACAGACCCTTTCTCCAGATAGGGTCACATCCACAGGCTCTGGTGATGAGGACGAGGACTCATGTCTTTGGGGTCCACAAGCCCACGACATGGGCCAAGCACCCTCTGTTCAAACTCTTAATCCTCAGGATGACCCTCTCCCTCCATGCGAGAGGAGGCAGCTGAACCTGGGGTCACGGGCAGCAGGTGACGGGGCCCGGATCCCAGGCATGCTGGCTCAGTGCATGCGCCCGCCGCTTCTCCTCAGATGGCCTCCTCGGCCTCCCGCAGGATGTGTGCAGATGTTGGGGGGGGGAGGCCTGGGCTTCTCCTGCATCTCTCCTCCTCACGTAACCCATTTTGCGACAGTCACGAGAAAGCTTTGGAGTGGAGGCCAGGTCGGGAAGGCCCGCGGGGAGGCCGGCAATGTGAGGCCCAACGGCCCTCACCTCCAGAGTCTCTTTCCTCACTTGCAGCCTCGGGTCTTCATTCCTACCAGGCAGCAGGAACGGCTTCCAGAGCGGGTCTGATGGGGGTCTTTCCACTCGACAGAAGTGAGTGTCAATTCCTCCATCCCCTCCCCCCCCATCGACCAGTAACCCGTGCCTGGGCAGCTGGCCAGAGGGGAAACACTGGGGTCCTGGCAGGTTTGTGCAGACAGGACCCCCCTGGGGTGCTCCGAGCCCAGCAGTGGTGCTGTGTTTGGGGTGAGGCCATGGCCTCACGACAGGCTGCCCGGAGAATGTGCAAGGCAGGAGGGCCAGCCCCCTCTGATGCAGGAGCACATCCTGCCTGCAGCCCGGCTGCCCGGCCACCCACCACCCACCCTCAGCCTTCGGCAGCCCCAAGGAGACTGGAGCCCCAGGGAGGCTGCTGTTCGTTCAAGGTTAGGCCCTGGGCAGGGGGTGGGGGGGAGTGCTCATGGAGCTCTAGTTTCCCACCTGTGGCCTCGAAATAACTGTGTCTCTCACCTTCTCCAGGTTTTGATTTTCTTACCTGCAAAATGGGACTGATAACGTGACCCCTTAGAGGACCACTCAGGAGCTCCATGAGGCCTCACCCCAAGCCCTCACATCCCCTCAAAGCCTTTGTGGAAAACCCTGGTTTGGGGTCAGTGTTTGGCCAAGCTGCACACTTTCTTCTCATGCTTCTCCTGGAGAGTCCTGTGTTTGCCCAGCGCAGCTGGGATCTGGGAAGCTGGGCGGCCAGGGGACCCTGAACATGTGTGTGGGACCCATAACCTCTGTCAATGTGGTATTTGGGGCAGTGCAAGTTTCACGATGAGTCAGGAGGAACGGAGCGAGTGGGTTATAGGCCCTTTTATGAATTTCGGAGAGAAAACAGGACTGATCTGGTTTTGCACCTGCAGTAATGGTGCCAAGACCCAGGGGAGTCCAGCCAGGCGGTGTCTGGGGCTCAGGGGACTCTGAAACCCTGGCCACCCTGCACCCAGCCAGCTGGCAGTGGGACACCCCCGCTCGTGGCTCTGGTGTTTCACTGACAGACCCATGCGGCAATGACATAAAGGGGGAATTAGGGGAGAGACGCATAGGGTCCATGAGGGTGAAGGCTTGTGTCCCAGGTGAAGAATAAGCCCAGGGAGCCCCTCACTATGCTTCAGACCTGCCGTTGCTTCCACTGACCTGGCTGATGTCGGCCTCGACTGTGAGCCGTGGCGTCGTACCCCACACTGTCTTGCCCGCCGTGTTCACCGTCGTCACGATGGAGGAGCGCGGGCTGGGGTGAGGCACGGCTCTGTCCTGACAGGAGCATATGCGTTCTGGCCGGTAGGCTGCCGACGATCCTCTCCCTGCCNCCTGCCCCTTCCAGCTGCTGGGGGCTCCAGGCGTCCCCCGGCTGTGGCTGTGTCCCTCCACCTTGCCTCCTTCCTCACGAGGCCTGTCGTCTGTGTCTCGACTATCCCTCCATCCTGCTGAAGACCCGCCATTGGCTTTAGGGTTCATCCACTCTTCCAAGATGATCTCATTTCAGCATCTAACTTAATCACAGACCCTTTCTCCAGATAGGGTCACATCCACAGGCTCTGGGGATGAGGATGAGGACTCATGTCTTTGGGGTCCACGAGCCCACGACATGGGCCAAGCACCCTCTGTTCAAACTCTTAATCCTCAGGATGACCCTCTCCCTCCATGCGANTTAACTTAATCACAGACCCTTTCTCCAGATAGGGTCACATCCACAGGCTCTGGTGATGAGGACGAGGACTCATGTCTTTGGGGTCCACAAGCCCACGACATGGGCCAAGCACCCTCTGTTCAAACTCTTAATCCTCAGGATGACCCTCTCCCTCCATGCGAGAGGAGGCAGCTGAACCTGGGGTCACGGGCAGCAGGTGACGGGGCCCGGATCCCAGGCATGCTGGCTCAGTGCATGCGCCCGCCGCTTCTCCTCAGATGGCCTCCTCGGCCTCCCGCAGGATGTGTGCAGATGTTGGGGGGGGGAGGCCTGGGCTTCTCCTGCATCTCTCCTCCTCACGTAACCCATTTTGCGACAGTCACGAGAAAGCTTTGGAGTGGAGGCCAGGTCGGGAAGGCCCGCGGGGAGGCCGGCAATGTGAGGCCCAACGGCCCTCACCTCCAGAGTCTCTTTCCTCACTTGCAGCCTCGGGTCTTCATTCCTACCAGGCAGCAGGAACGGCTTCCAGAGCGGGTCTGATGGGGGTCTTTCCACTCGACAGAAGTGAGTGTCAATTCCTCCATCCCCTCCCCCCCCATCGACCAGTAACCCGTGCCTGGGCAGCTGGCCAGAGGGGAAACACTGGGGTCCTGGCAGGTTTGTGCAGACAGGACCCCCCTGGGGTGCTCCGAGCCCAGCAGTGGTGCTGTGTTTGGGGTGAGGCCATGGCCTCACGACAGGCTGCCCGGAGAATGTGCAAGGCAGGAGGGCCAGCCCCCTCTGATGCAGGAGCACATCCTGCCTGCAGCCCGGCTGCCCGGCCACCCACCACCCACCCTCAGCCTTCGGCAGCCCCAAGGAGACTGGAGCCCCAGGGAGGCTGCTGTTCGTTCAAGGTTAGGCCCTGGGCAGGGGGTGGGGGGGAGTGCTCATGGAGCTCTAGTTTCCCACCTGTGGCCTCGAAATAACTGTGTCTCTCACCTTCTCCAGGTTTTGATTTTCTTACCTGCAAAATGGGACTGATAACGTGACCCCTTAGAGGACCACTCAGGAGCTCCATGAGGCCTCACCCCAAGCCCTCACATCCCCTCAAAGCCTTTGTGGAAAACCCTGGTTTGGGGTCAGTGTTTGGCCAAGCTGCACACTTTCTTCTCATGCTTCTCCTGGAGAGTCCTGTGTTTGCCCAGCGCAGCTGGGATCTGGGAAGCTGGGCGGCCAGGGGACCCTGAACATGTGTGTGGGACCCATAACCTCTGTCAATGTGGTATTTGGGGCAGTGCAAGTTTCACGATGAGTCAGGAGGAACGGAGCGAGTGGGTTATAGGCCCTTTTATGAATTTCGGAGAGAAAACAGGACTGATCTGGTTTTGCACCTGCAGTAATGGTGCCAAGACCCAGGGGAGTCCAGCCAGGCGGTGTCTGGGGCTCAGGGGACTCTGAAACCCTGGCCACCCTGCACCCAGCCAGCTGGCAGTGGGACACCCC